>NC_133900.1:87284829-87288157 GCF_964199755.1 Larus michahellis | reverse complement strand
AACCCTAACCCTAACCCTAACCCTAACCCTAACCCTAACCCTAACCCTAACCCTAACCCTAACCCTAACCCTAACCCTAACCCTAACCCTAACCCTAACCCTAACCCTAACCCTAACCCTAACCCTAACCCTAACCCTAACCCTAACCCTAACCCTAACCCTAACCCTAACCCTAACCCTAACCCTAACCCTAACCCTAACCCTAACCCTAACCCTAACCCTAACCCTAACCCTAACCCTAACCCTAACCCTAACCCTAACCCTAACCCTAACCCTAACCCTAACCCTAACCCTAACCCTAACCCTAACCCTAACCCTAACCCTAACCCTAACCCTAACCCTAACCCTAACCCTAACCCTAACCCTAACCCTAACCCTAACCCTAACCCTAACCCTAACCCTAACCCTAACCCTAACCCTAACCCTAACCCTAACCCTAACCCTAACCCTAACCCTAACCCTAACCCTAACCCTAACCCTAACCCTAACCCTAACCCTAACCCTAACCCTAACCCTAACCCTAACCCTAACCCTAACCCTAACCCTAACCCTAACCCTAACCCTAACCCTAACCCTAACCCTAACCCTAACCCTAACCCTAACCCTAACCCTAACCCTAACCCTAACCCTAACCCTAACCCTAACCCTAACCCTAACCCTAACCCTAACCCTAACCCTAACCCTAACCCTAACCCTAACCCTAACCCTAACCCTAACCCTAACCCTAACCCTAACCCTAACCCTAACCCTAACCCTAACCCTAACCCTAACCCTAACCCTAACCCTAACCCTAACCCTAACCCTAACCCTAACCCTAACCCTAACCCTAACCCTAACCCTAACCCTAACCCTAACCCTAACCCTAACCCTAACCCTAACCCTAACCCTAACCCTAACCCTAACCCTAACCCTAACCCTAACCCTAACCCTAACCCTAACCCTAACCCTAACCCTAACCCTAACCCTAACCCTAACCCTAACCCTAACCCTAACCCTAACCCTAACCCTAACCCTAACCCTAACCCTAACCCTAACCCTAACCCTAACCCTAACCCTAACCCTAACCCTAACCCTAACCCTAACCCTAACCCTAACCCTAACCCTAACCCTAACCCTAACCCTAACCCTAACCCTAACCCTAACCCTAACCCTAACCCTAACCCTAACCCTAACCCTAACCCTAACCCTAACCCTAACCCTAACCCTAACCCTAACCCTAACCCTAACCCTAACCCTAACCCTAACCCTAACCCTAACCCTAACCCTAACCCTAACCCTAACCCTAACCCTAACCCTAACCCTAACCCTAACCCTAACCCTAACCCTAACCCTAACCCTAACCCTAACCCTAACCCTAACCCTAACCCTAACCCTAACCCTAACCCTAACCCTAACCCTAACCCTAACCCTAACCCTAACCCTAACCCTAACCCTAACCCTAACCCTAACCCTAACCCTAACCCTAACCCTAACCCTAACCCTAACCCTAACCCTAACCCTAACCCTAACCCTAACCCTAACCCTAACCCTAACCCTAACCCTAACCCTAACCCTAACCCTAACCCTAACCCTAACCCTAACCCTAACCCTAACCCTAACCCTAACCCTAACCCTAACCCTAACCCTAACCCTAACCCTAACCCTAACCCTAACCCTAACCCTAACCCTAACCCTAACCCTAACCCTAACCCTAACCCTAACCCTAACCCTAACCCTAACCCTAACCCTAACCCTAACCCTAACCCTAACCCTAACCCTAACCCTAACCCTAACCCTAACCCTAACCCTAACCCTAACCCTAACCCTAACCCTAACCCTAACCCTAACCCTAACCCTAACCCTAACCCTAACCCTAACCCTAACCCTAACCCTAACCCTAACCCTAACCCTAACCCTAACCCTAACCCTAACCCTAACCCTAACCCTAACCCTAACCCTAACCCTAACCCTAACCCTAACCCTAACCCTAACCCTAACCCTAACCCTAACCCTAACCCTAACCCTAACCCTAACCCTAACCCTAACCCTAACCCTAACCCTAACCCTAACCCTAACCCTAACCCTAACCCTAACCCTAACCCTAACCCTAACCCTAACCCTAACCCTAACCCTAACCCTAACCCTAACCCTAACCCTAACCCTAACCCTAACCCTAACCCTAACCCTAACCCTAACCCTAACCCTAACCCTAACCCTAACCCTAACCCTAACCCTAACCCTAACCCTAACCCTAACCCTAACCCTAACCCTAACCCTAACCCTAACCCTAACCCTAACCCTAACCCTAACCCTAACCCTAACCCTAACCCTAACCCTAACCCTAACCCTAACCCTAACCCTAACCCTAACCCTAACCCTAACCCTAACCCTAACCCTAACCCTAACCCTAACCCTAACCCTAACCCTAACCCTAACCCTAACCCTAACCCTAACCCTAACCCTAACCCTAACCCTAACCCTAACCCTAACCCTAACCCTAACCCTAACCCTAACCCTAACCCTAACCCTAACCCTAACCCTAACCCTAACCCTAACCCTAACCCTAACCCTAACCCTAACCCTAACCCTAACCCTAACCCTAACCCTAACCCTAACCCTAACCCTAACCCTAACCCTAACCCTAACCCTAACCCTAACCCTAACCCTAACCCTAACCCTAACCCTAACCCTAACCCTAACCCTAACCCTAACCCTAACCCTAACCCTAACCCTAACCCTAACCCTAACCCTAACCCTAACCCTAACCCTAACCCTAACCCTAACCCTAACCCTAACCCTAACCCTAACCCTAACCCTAACCCTAACCCTAACCCTAACCCTAACCCTAACCCTAACCCTAACCCTAACCCTAACCCTAACCCTAACCCTAACCCTAACCCTAACCCTAACCCTAACCCTAACCCTAACCCTAACCCTAACCCTAACCCTAACCCTAACCCTAACCCTAACCCTAACCCTAACCCTAACCCTAACCCTAACCCTAACCCTAACCCTAACCCTAACCCTAACCCTAACCCTAACCCTAACCCTAACCCTAACCCTAACCCTAACCCTAACCCTAACCCTAACCCTAACCCTAACCCTAACCCTAACCCTAACCCTAACCCTAACCCTAACCCTAACCCTAACCCTAACCCTAACCCTAACCCTAACCCTAACCCTAACCCTAACCCTAACCCTAACCCTAACCCTAACCCTAACCCTAACCCTAACCCTAACCCTAACCCTAACCCTAACCCTAACCCTAACCCTAACCCTAACCCTAACCCTAACCCTAACCCTAACCCTAACCCTAACCCTAACCCTAACCCTAACCCTAACCCTAACC
>NC_133900.1:87174829-87282329 GCF_964199755.1 Larus michahellis | reverse complement strand
CGGTTTGAAGGGTGGTTTGTAATTGGTGTGTTGTGGGTTTTGAGCAGTGGAGGGGTGTGAAAGAAAAATTGGGGCCCTAATTTGCATATTTAATTGGTAATTTGCATATCTGATGGGATTATTTGCATAATTAGTATTCCAATTGGGAGAAGTGAGTGGTTAAAATAATCTGTGGCTGTGATTATTTTAATCAGAGATTACTCCCAATTAGAATACTGCTCATTTATGTGTGCAGGGGGGGGGAATATTATAGTAATAAAAGAATAAAAATAATAAAACTGGTGCAGCAGTAGGTTTTGGTACAGGGGCTGGGAGTAACTTTTTTCTTTTTTTTTAATTTGTTTTTGAAGTGACTACCAGCCCCTGTACCAAAACCTACTGCTGCTTTTTACCAATTCAAAATATGTCTACTTACAATGACCAACGTGTAAAAAAATGCTGATCACACCAGACATACAGTGACAACTGAACACCCTCCAGCAAATGCTCAGACACGCTCTCTCAAAATCAACCGCACTCAATGCTACACTGACACCCAGCGTCAGACATCCAAAAACTCAGCCTCGATCACAGATGAACGCAAGCAGGCTGCCAGCCAGTCCGAGTCACGTACAGACTCTGGCATGGCCAAAGACAAGCACATATCTGGATGCCAACTCCCACCCTATCCAAGATGCCTGCTCACTATCTGACACAATGCAGCTCTGACACGCTCAGAGTCCCACACCATTCAAAACACACACACACACAGACATTCACAACCCAAAGCAGCACTGCTCATACTCAAGCACAGTCCAACACATGCATGCTCAGAGTCCACAGCCTTCTAGAACATGCACACCCAGATTCCAGCTCACCCATACACAAAGTCACACACACATAGTAACAGTCCAAGTCTGCCGCCACCACAGCCCAACTCGGCCACACACACAGTCACACTCCCCACTGTGTGACTCCAACAGCATCCAAGTCAAACTCAGGCTCCGCCACCATCCCACACAGGCAGCCATCCGATCACACTCCAGACCGTGCACCCTCAGACTCCAACAGCATCCAACACAGGGAGCCACACAGTCACACTCTGCAATGTGCATCTTCAGAGTCCAACAGTATCCAAGTCAAACACAGACTCTGCCACCATGCAACTCTGCCACACACACAGTCACACTGCAGAACCTGCACCCTCAGACTCCAACAGTGTCCAAGTCAAACACAGACAACCGCACAGGCACACTCCAGAACATGCAGCCTCAGACTCCAGCAACATCCGAGCCTAACACAGGCTCCGACACCACCCAGCACAGGCAATCACACAGGCACGCTCCAGGACATGCAGCCTCAGACTCGAGCAAGATCCAACTCATGCACACACATGGTCCCACTGCAAAAATTACACCCTCAAACTCCGACACAGCCACACTCAGCAACAAGCACGCTAAGACTCTGATGCGGTCTGACTCAAACACACACCAGACAAACAATACAAAACTTACAATGGACAATTAAAATGTAGCTTTATTATAGACAGTGGAACTAGTCCTGCTCTCACCTAAACCTTATGGAAGTTACTGTTCATAAACTTCACTGTTGGTAAATGCAGACCTTGAATCTTGATGACTGCATTTGTGAATCCAGAAACATGTCCCAAAGTCTGTCAGTCACAGACTCCTACCTGCTGCTTCCCCCGTGCCTGTTGCCCATGCCGTTGTTGTCCTGGGAGCTTGAGAGAGAATGCCATGCATTGCAAACATCTCCTTACTTGCCTTGGTATTCTTCCATTACATACATATTTCTTCCCTTACAACACTGTAGCTTTTTCTCCTGAGCTCTGAAATATCTCTGCCCTCTCCCTGAAGATATAGGGCCAGAGAAAGCTTCTCTCCTTCATTTGGCTAGCAAGCCCTGCACAAACCACAACGCGACTCTATTAAGGTGTAGTTTACCTACCAGATCTAGCTCTTGCCCCCATACACAGAATTTCACCACACATGTAGCAGCTCCCCTGCTTTATGGCTTAGTGTGATATTTCCCTCAGAATACAGCCTAAACGTATTTCACTTCCCCCTATTAGCTCATTGCAATCAATGTTCAGGTTCAACACTAATTGGGTCCTATTAGCAGTCTATGCTTCTGTAATTACCTTTGAGTAAGTTTAACACCAATACCTCACCACAGCCAAATCTACCAGTTGACTACTTATTAACACCTAAAACCCTGACTTTCCTGGAACCTATCCACAGCTACATTTACCTACACCTTGTCCAGGCTCCCTCCTACACCATGTTGGAACTTACCTGATCATTTACAACAATTACTACAAGTACCAGTACACTCCAAATGAGAACTGTTCTTGACACAACTACTTCTACCTTCCCCCCACCCCACCACTATCAGCTCTGTTTCCACATCAACACTGAAATTATCTGCTACCCTTGTAAATTCTACTGACATATCACTATAAGCCATCATCTCATCAAAAGATATCACACCTTACTTCTTTCTTTTTTTGGTGGAACCAAACCAGAAGCATCCTAGCCTTCACACAAAAACACCCACCGCTCTCTCAATGACCACACAAAAACACCCACCGCTCTCTCAACGACCACACAAAAACACCCACCGCTCTCTCAACGACCACACAAAAACACCCACCGCTCTCTCAACGACCACACAAAAACACCCACCGCTCTCTCAACGACCACACAAAAACACCCACCGCTCTCGGCTCCTGCCTGCCTCTGACCACCTACCGCCAGATGCCGTCCCCCCCCGCGGGCTTCGCTCCCCAGGAGCGCTGCTCGCGGGGGGCTCCTAAATGTCCCTGCCTGACAAAACCCCGCCCAGAGCCCTACCTCCGCCCAAACTTTGGCGACGACTGTCGCCTCGCAGAGGGGCCGGGACCGGGGGAAAAAAACCCCAGCCAGGGGAGGGGAAAAAAAAAAATCCCCCGGCTGGGGCTTTTTTATTCTTTCATTTGGCTCTGCGTGCCTTCGGTAAGCAAGGCTCAACTCCACGTATGACCTGCGAGGCGACAACACCACCACCAAAACACAAGCGCCACACCCACCGCTCTCTCAACGACCACACAAAACACCCACCGCTCTCGGCTCCTGCCTGCCTCTGACCACCTACCGCCAGATGCCGTCCCCCCCCGCGGGCTTCGCTCCCCAGGAGCGCTGCTCGCGGGGGGCTCCTAAATGTCCCTGCCTGACAAAACCCCGCCCAGAGCCCTACCTCCGCCCAAACTTTGGCGACGACTGTCGCCTCGCAGAGGGGCCGGGACCGGGGGAAAAAAACCCCAGCCAGGGGAGGGGAAAAAAAAAAATCCCCCGGCTGGGGCTTTTTTATTCTTTCATTTGGCTCTGCGTGCCTTCGGTAAGCAAGGCTCAACTCCACGTATGACCTGCGAGGCGACAACACCACCACCAAAACACAAGCGCCACACACACCGCTCTCTCAACGACCACACAAAAACACCCACCGCTCTCTCAACGACCACACAAAACACCCACCGCTCTCGGCTCCTGCCTGCCTCTGACCACCTACCGCCAGATGCCGTCCCCCCCCGCGGGCTTCGCTCCCCAGGAGCGCTGCTCGCGGGGGGCTCCTAAATGTCCCTGCCTGACAAAACCCCGCCCAGAGCCCTACCTCCGCCCAAACTTTGGCGACGACTGTCGCCTCGCAGAGGGGCCGGGACCGGGGGAAAAAAACCCCAGCCAGGGGAGGGGAAAAAAAAAATCCCCCGGCTGGGGCTTTTTTATTCTTTCATTTGGCTCTGCGTGCCTTCGGTAAGCAAGGCTCAACTCCACGTATGACCTGCGAGGCGACAACACCACCACCAAAACACAAGCGCCACACACACCGCTCTCTCAACGACCACACAAAACACCCACCGCTCTCTCAACGACCACACAAAACACCCACCGCTCTCGGCTCCTGCCTGCCTCTGACCACCTACCGCCAGATGCCGTCCCCCCCCGCGGGCTTCGCTCCCCAGGAGCGCTGCTCGCGGGGGGCTCCCAAATGTCCCTGCCTGACAAAACCCCGCCCGGAGCCCTACCTCCGCCCAAACTTTGGCGACGACTGTCGCCTCGGAGGAGGAACCGGGACCGGGGGAAGAAAAAAACCCCCAGCCAGGGCCAGGGCGGGGGGTGGGGGTGGGGAATCCACTGGTTGGGGCTTTTTTATTCTTTCATTTGGCTCTGCGTGCCTTTGGTAAGGCAGGACTCAACTCCACATACAACCTCAATGTCAGAAGTATTAGGGACAAGGGGACATCACATCACAACAGTGTCAAATAACTAACAATCGACTAACAAATTCCCAATATGGTGCAGTACATTCACAGACAGGTTCCGCTGACAAGCAAGACAAAGGCAGAGCAATGCGACGCAAGACGTAACACTGTACATGACAGTACGCTGCTACACACGGTCCAATAAAGAGTGGCCGATGAAAGATTTGACGACTCCGGGACGTATGCTGGCAGAAGACATCAGATGTCGGTCAAGACAACGGCAGAGCAATACAATGCTAGGTGTAACATGATACGGGGCAGTACAAGGCAATACATGGCCAAATAAACAACAACCAAGTAAAATAGCCATGATACAGTGCAGTCCTATGACAGAGTGCCTAAAATAACAACCGATACAATCACAGGGCAATACAATGTAAGACGTACCACAATACAGGGCAGTACGAGGCAATAGGCAGCGAAATAAATTAGAGCCGATTAAAATGCCCACAAAACAGTGCAGGACAATGACACAATATTTAAAATTACAGTCAAGACCATGACACTGTGATACAATGCAAGGCCTACCAGTATACAAGGTAGTAAAAGCCATCACTGGGGCAAACAAAGAACAATTGTTTGCAAAATTAACAGTACATTACTGTACGATCCCAGACGCTCTGAAGTGACAGTCAGGAAAATGACAGGGCGATACGATGCGAGACGTAACAGTACATGGGGCAGTAAAAGCCAACATGCAATCAAATAAAGAATGGCATGCTAAGAAATACACAACACTGTAGCGCTATGAGACGAGGTCTAAAAGGATGATTGAGACCATGACATGGTGATACGATGCAAGATGTCACATTGTACGGAGCGGTACAGCGCAATACACGGTCAAAAAAACAGCCACCAAATAAAATATTAACAATACAGTGCAGTCCTATGATACATTGTCTAAAATAACAAATCGAGACAGTGACAAGGCGATACGATGCAAGATGTAACGGTATATTGAGCAGCACAAGGCAATATGCGGCCAAAGAACAAACAATTAAAACACACAATACAGTGCAGCACTATGACACGATCTCTAAAGTTACAATCGAGACAATGACAGGACAATACAATGCAAGGCATTACGGTATACCGGGCAGCGCAAAGCGATATGCAGACAAATAAATAACATGGGACTCAAAAATTGACAATACGCTCCAGTACAATCCCGGGAACTCGGAAATGACGGTCAAGAAAATGACAGGGCGATACAACAGAAGACATTACAGCATACAGGGCGGTACAAGCCAATGCGTGGTCAAATAAAGAACAGCTGATTCGAAAATTGACAAGACTGTGAAGTACAATCCCAGGCGGTCTGAAATAAGCCAAGACAATGACAAAGAATTACAATGCAAGACGTGACAGTATACGGGGCGCTGCAAGGCAATACCCGGTCAAATAAAAAAAACGCTAAAAAATTCGCAATACATTGCAGTCCTATGACAAAACGTCAAGAATGACCGTCAAAACAAGGACAGAGCAATGAAAGACATGTCATAACACAATACAGGGAAGTACAAGACAAGACACGTTCAAATAAATAACAGTCAATTACAATACCCACAATACAACTGAGTCCTATGACACAACATCTAAAATGACAAATCGATACAATGACAGGACAATACTACAATGCAAGACATCGCATTGTACAGAGCAACAGAAGGCAATAAACAGTCAAATAAATAACAGCTGATTCAAAATTTAACTGTATAGGGCACTACAGTTGCAGATGGTCTGAAATGACAATCGATACAATGATAGGGCCATATGATACAAGACATGACATGACACAGGGCAGTACAAGGCAATACACAGCTTAATGAAAAGCAACCCATTAAAATACCAACAATGCAACACAGTCCTATGACACAATGTCTAAAATGACGATCGATACAATGATGAGGCACTGCAATACAGATATCGCGCTATACAGTGGTACAAGGCAATACGCGGTCAAAAAACCAAGCACATAAAATACTAACAATATGGTGCAGTCCTATGACGGATTGTCTAAAAAGACAGTCAAGACAATCACAGAGCAACACGATGCTATACATACCACAATACAGGGCAGCACGAGGCAATACGTGGCCAAATGAATAACAGCCGATACCCACAATAGAATGCAGCGCTATGACACCATGTCTAAAACGTCACTCAAGACAATGACAAAATGACAGAATGCAAGATATCACGGTATACAGGGCGCTACAAGGCAATACGCAGTCAAATAACTAACAGTCAACGTACTGCACTGCATTGTGAATTTTGTTAATCGTAGACGGTCTGAATCGACAGTCCACGTGATGACAGTGCGATACAACGCAAGACGTAAGGCTATACAGGAGCAGTACACAGCAATACGCGGTCGTTTTAAAAAAAAAAACAGCCGATGAAAAAATTCACAGTACCGTGCAGTCCTATGACACAATGTCTAAAACGACAGTAAAAACAATACCATAGCAATACAGTGCAAGACGTAACGGTATAGCAGGCAGGACAAGTCAATATGCAGTCAAATCAAGAATGGCCGATTAAAATAACCGCAGTACAGTGCAATGCTATGACACAATCTCTAAAATGACAATCGAGACGCTGACGGGGCAATACAATGCAACACATAACAGTATACAGGGCAGTACAGGGTAATACCAAGTCACATACAAAACAGCCGATGAAAAAATTAACAATACAGTTCAATATAATCCCAGACAGTCTGAAGTGACAGTCAATGAGCAGGCAATACAAAGCTAGACATAATAGCAGGCATAACACCATAACACAGTCAAATAAATAACAGCCTGTTAAAATACCCGCAATACATTCCAGTCCTAGGACACGATGTCTACAGTGACAGTTAAGACAATGACGGAGCAACGCAATGCAAGACATAACATTATACAGGGCAGTTCAAGGCCAATACGCAATCAAATAAGGAATGACCAAACAAAAAACTGACATTACAGTGCAGTACTATGACAGAATGTCACAAGAGACAGTCAAAACCGTGACACGCTTATACAAAGGAATACGTAACACAATACTGAACAGTAGAAGGGAATACACAATGCAATACAGCACTAATTAAAGAAAAACCACACTACAGCGCAGTACAATCAAACACAGTCTCAGATGGCAGGAAAGGCAGTTACAGAGGAGTAACATTTGAGACAGAACACCACACAGGCCAGTCCAAGCCGGTACGCGGGCACACAAAGTACAACTGATTAAGAAGCTCGCGATATGGTGCCTGTCAATGCTAGAATGTATCGGATGGCTCTCGGGACGGTCACAGGGAAATACAATGCAACATATCAGAAAATAAAGGGCAGGACAAAGCAATAAAAAGTTAAATGTAGAGCAACGGATCAAATCCACCCACAATGCAGTGCCGTAAAATCCCAGAGAGTCTCACATGACAGTGCAGACAATGACAGGGTAATAAAATGCAAGACGTGACAGTATACAGGGAGGTACAATGCAATACAGAATAAAGTAAGGACCGACCGATCGAAACCCCACAATAAAGAACGGTACGATTCCAAACAACCTCGGGTGGCAATCGAGACAGTTACAGGGTGGCAGAATTGAAGACACGACATTACACAGTGCCATATAATGCTGTATGCAATCAAATAAATACCAACCGATAAAAAAACCCACAACGCCGTGGCGGGACAACACAAAAATAAATGAGATGACAGTCCAGATTATGACAGGGCAATACAATGTGAGACGTAACACAATACAGGGTGGTACAGTACAATACTCAGTCAAAAATAAACAACCCATTAAATAACCCGTAATACAGTGCAGGACAATGCCAATATATGCAGGACGGCAGTCAGGAGGATGACAGAGCAGTACAAGACAAAATGTAACACAATACAGGGCGCTGCAATGACAAAATATATCAGATAGCAGTCAGAACGACAACAGGGCAATGCAATACAAGACAACACAGCACAAGGCGGTAACGACGCAATGCATGCTCAAGAAGAGCAACCGATAAAATTCCCCAAATACATATGAGGACAATCCCATAATGTCTAAAATGCCAGTGAAGAGAATGACACGGCAATACAGGCCACTGCCATGCAGGGGAGCGGAAAAGGGCTCTTGGGCTGGCCATTATTTATAGAGTAAGCTAATTAACTTATAGTCACATTAGCATTGGAAGAAAATATGTAGGTTCCCACTGGAGACAGACTCGGGCCTGTATTGCGAGCCATCCCCCAAAGTAGAACTACCACTCATAACAGCTTCCACTGATGGTTATAGCTCAAACAGCAACCTGGGGAAGAAAAAGAGAAGTAAAAAGCAAAAGGGAGAGAAAAAAGAGAAACAGGGTGGCGGGGGGAGGAGGGGGACGGGGGGAAGAAGAGAAAAAAAGGGGGCAGGCCGTGGAAGAGAGGAAAAAAAAGGGGACAGTGGAAGAGAAGAAAAAATAAAAGGGGGTGGCTGTGGAGAAGAGAAGAGAAAAAAGGGGGGGAAGAGAGGTGAAAGAGGAAAAAAAACGGGGCAGAGGGGCGGAAGGAAAAAACAGGGGGCAGAGCGAATAAGAAAAAAAAAGAGGGGCAGAGGGAATAAGAGAAAAAAACCAAGGGGGCAGCAGTGGGCAGAGAAGAAAAAAAAAAGGGGGCAGTGGGAGAAGAGAAGAAAAAAGGGGCTGGGCAGGAAGAAAAGAAAAAAAGGGGAGCAGGGGGGCAAAAAGAAGAAAAAGGGGAGCAGGGGAGGGAAAGAAGCAAAAAAGGGGGCTGGCGGGGAAAGAGAAGAAGAAAAAGGGGGGTTGGGGAGGACGAGGAAAAGAAGAAAAACGGGAGCAAAGGGGGGGAAAGCAGGAAAAAAGGGGGCTGGCGGGGCTAGAGAAGAACGAAAAGGGGGCGGCTGTGGGGAAGAGAAGAAAAGGGGGCAGAGAGGCGGAAGAGAAGAAAAAGAAGGGGCGGCGGGGGGAAGAGAAGGAAAAAACAGGGGAAGAGGGGGAGGAGAAGAAAGGGGGCAGAGAGGAGGGAAGACAATAAAAAGGGGGGCAGGAGGGGGGAAGAGGAACAAAGTGGATGGGACGGGAAAGAGAAGAAGAAAAAGGGAGGCTGGGGAGGAAGAGAAAAAAAGGAAGCAGCGGGGGGGAAGACAAGAAGGGGGGCAGAAGGGGGAAGAGGAACAAAGTGGACTGTGTGGGAAGACAAGAAGAAAAAAGAAGGGGGGCTGGACGGCAAGAAGACAAGAAGAAAAAAGAAGGGGGGCTGGACGGCAAGAAGACAAGAAGAAAAAAGAAGGGGGGCTGGACGGCAAGAAGACAAGAAGAAAAAAGAAGGGGGGCTGGACGGCAAGAAGACAAGAAGAAAAAAGAAGGGGGGCTGGACGGCAAGAAGACAAGAAGAAAAAAGAAGGGGGGCTGGACGGCGGGAAGACAAGAAGAAAAAAGAAGGGGGGCTGGACGGCGGGAAGACAAGAAAAAAGAAGGGGGAAAGAGGAAAAAAGGGGGGCAGCTGGCAGGGGAAGAGAAGAAAAAAGGGGGCAGCTGGCGGGGGAAGAGAAGAAAAAAAGGGGGGCAAAAGGGCAAAAGAGGAAAAAAGGGGGGCAGACAGGCTGAACAGGAAAATAAAAGCGGGGCAGAGGGGTTAAGAAGACAAAAGGGGGTGGCAGTGGGAAGAGAAGAAAAAAGGGGGCAGCTATAGGGAAGGGAAGAGGAAAAAAAGGGGGGCAGAGGGGTGGAGAGGATAAAAAAGTGGGCGGCAGTGGGAAGCTGAAAAAAGGGGGGCTGGGGAGGAAGAGGAGGAAAAAAAAGACGGGCAGCGGGGGTAAGAAAAAAGGGGCTGCTGTGGGAAGAGAAGAAGAAAGGAGGGCAGAGGAGCAGAAGAGTAAAAAAAAGAGGAAGCAGCTGTGGGGAGAGAAGAAAAACAGCGGGTGTAAGGGGCGGAAGAGGAAAAAAGGGTAGGGGGGAAGGGGCGGAAGAGGAAAAAAGGGTAGGGGGGAAAAGGGGCGGAGGAGGAAAAAAGGGTGGGGGGAAAAGGGGCGGAGGAGGAAAAAAGGATGGGGGGAAAAGGGGCGGAGGAGGAAAAAGAGGGGGCAGCAGTAGGAAGAGAAGAAAAAGGGGGCTGGGGAGTAAGAGAAGGAAAAAAACAACGGGCAGCTGTGGGAGAGTAGAAAAAGGGGGGCTGTAGGAAGAGTAGGAAAAAAAGGGGGCAGAGAGGCAGAAGAGGGAAAAAAAGGGGGAAAGGGGCAGAAGAGGGAAAAAGGGGGCAGATGTGGGGAGAGAAGAAAAAAAAGGGGGCAGCTGTGGGGAAAGGAAGAAAAAGGGGGGCAGAGGGGCGGAAGAGGAAAAAAGGGGGGGAAGGAGCAGAACAGAGGAAAAAAGGGGGTTGTGGAGGAAGAGGAGGAAAAAAAAGACAGGTGGCTGTGGGGAAGGGAAGAGAAAAAGAGTGGGTTGTGGAGGAAGAGGAGACAAAAAGACAGGCGGCTGTGGGAAGAGTAGAAAAAGGGGGTTGGGGAGGAAGAGGAGGAAAAAAAAGACAGGCGGCTGTGGGGAAAGGAAGAAAAAAAGTGGGTTGGGGAGGAAGAGGAGGAAAAAAAGATGGGCGGCTGTGGGAAGACTAGAAAAAAGATGGGCGGCTGTAGGAAGAGTAGAGAAAAAAGAAGGGGGCATCTGGGAAGGAAGAAGAAACACAAGGGGGACAGAAGGGCAGAAGAGGAAAAAATAGGGGGGTAGAGGGGGTAAGAGGAAAAAAAGGGGCACGGCCGTGAGGAAGAGAAGAGAAAAAAGGGGGCAGCTGGGAAGGAAGAAGAAAGAAAAAGGGGGACAGAGGGGCGGAAGAGGAAAATAAAGTGGGGTAGAGGAGGTAAGAGAAAAAAAAGGGGGCAGTAATGACAAGAGAAGAAAAAAGGGGGCTGAGAAGGAAGGGGAAAAAAATAGGGGCGGCAGATCGGAAAAGAAGAAGAAAAGGGGGCAGCAGGGTAAGAAAAGAAAAAAAAAAGGGGCTGGATGGGAAGAAAAGAAGGGGAGCAGGAGGGCAAACAGAAGGAAAAAAAGGGGCTGGATGGGAAGAAAAGAAGGGGAGCAGGAGGGCAAACAGAAGGAAAAAAAGGGGCTGGATGGGAAGAAAAGAAGGGGAGCAGGAGGGCAAACAGAAGGAAAAAAGGGGGCCAGCAGGGGAAGAGAAAAAAAAGGGGGGACACAGGGCGGAGAAGACAAAAAAGGGGGGGAAAAAGGGGCAGAAGAGGAAAAAAGGGGCGGCTGTGGGGAGAGAAGAAAAAAGGGGCAGGGGGCAGAAAGGAAGAAAAAAGGGGGCAGCCTTGGGGAGAGAAGAAAAAAGGGGCAGGGGGCAGAAAGGAAGAAAAAAGGGGGCAGCCTTGGGGAGAGAAGAAAAAAAGGGGCAGGGGGCAGAAAGGAAGAAAAAAGGGGGCAGCCTTGGGGAGAGAAGAAAAGGGCTGAAAAGGGGCGGAAGAGGAGGAAAAAAAAGGGGGGCGGCCGTGGGAAGGGGAGAGAAACACCGGGGGACAAAAGGGCGGAAGAGAAAATAAAGGGGGGCGGCCGTGGGGACAAAAGGGCGGAAGAGAAAATAAAGGGGGGCGGCCGTGGGGACGACAAGCGGAAGAGAAAATAAAGGGGGGCGGCCGTGGGGACGACAAGCGGGAGAAAAGGGGCGCGGCCGTGGGGACGACAAGCGGGAGAAAAGGGGCGGGAGAGGACGAAAAAAAGGGGAGAAAAGGGGCGCGGCCGTGGGGACGACAAGCGGGAGAAAAGGGGCGGGAGAGGACGAAAAAAAGGGGAGAAAAGGGGCGGGAGAGGACGAAAAAATGACAGGCAGCTGTAGGAAGAGTAGAAAAAAGGGGGCAGCTGTGGGGAGGGAGGAGGAAAAACGGGGGGCTGTGGGAAAGAGGAAAAAACAAAAGGGGGACAGAAGGCAGAAGAGGAAAAAAGGGGGGGCAGTGGGAAGAGAAGAAAAGGGGCTGCGAAGGAAGAGGAAAAATATAGGGGCAGCTGTGGGGAAGGGAAGAAAAGAAAAAGGGGGTCGGCTGTGGGGAAGGGAAGAAAAGAAAAAGGGGGTCGGCTGTGGGGAAGGGAAGAAAAGAAAAAAAGAGGGGGCTGGACGGGAAGAAAAGAAAAAAAGAGGGGGCTGGACGGGAAGAAAAGAAAAAAAGAGGGGAGCAGGGAGGCAAAAACAAGGAAAAGAGGGGGCAGCGGGGGAAGAGAAAAAAAAGGGGGGCAGCTTTGGGGCAGGGAAGAGAAAAAAAGGGGGGCAGCTTTGGGGCAGGGAAGAGAAAAAAAGGGGGGCAGCTTTGGGGCAGGGAAGAGAAAAAAAAAGGAAGACAGAAGGGCAGAAGAGGAAAACAGTGGGCTAGAGGGGGTAAGAGGGAAAAAAGGGGCACGGCCTTGAGGAAGAGAAGAGAAAAAAGGGGGCAGCTGGGAAGGAAGAAGAAAGAAAAAGGGGGACAGAGGGGCGGAAGAGGAAAATAAAGTGGGGTAGAGGAGGTAAGAGAAAAAAGGGGGGCAGTAATGACAAGAGAAGAAAAAAGGGGGCTGAGAAGGAAGGGGAAAAAATAGGGGCGGCCGTTCGGAAGAGAAGAAGAAAAGGGGGCAGCAGGGTAAGAAAAGAAAAAAAAAGGGGGCAGCAGGGTAAGAAAAGAAAAAAAAAGGGGGCAGCAGGGTAAGAAAAGAAAAAAAAAGGGGGCAGCAGGGTAAGAAAAGAAAAAAAAAGGGGGCTGGATGGGAAGAAAAGAAGAAGGGGAGCAGGGGGGCAAAAATAAGGAAAAAAGGGGGGCGGCAGGGCAGAGAGGAAAAAAGGAGGGGCAGGGGGGCAAAAATAAGGAAAAAAGGGGGGCGGCAGGGCAGAGAGGAAAAAAGGAGGGGCAGGGGGGCAAAAATAAGGAAAAAAGGGGGGCGGCAGGGCAGAGAGGAAAAAAGGAGGGGCAGGGGGGCAAAAATAAGGAAAAAAGGAGGGGCAGGGGGGCAAAAATAAGGAAAAAAGGGGGGCGGCAGGGCAGAGAGGAAAAAAGGAGGGGCAGAGAGGAAAAAAGGAGGGGCAGAGAGGAAAAAAGGAGGGGCAGAGAGGAAAAAAGGAGGGGCAGAGAGGAAAAAAGGAGGGGCAGAGAGGAAAAAAGGAGGGGCAGAGAGGAAAAAAGGAGGGGCAGAGAGGAAAAAAGGAGGGGCAGAGAGGAAAAAAGGAGGGGCAGAGAGGAAAAAAGGAGGGGCAGAGAGGAAAAAAGGAGGGGCAGAGAGGAAAAAAGGAGGGGCAGAGAGGAAAAAAGGAGGGGCAGAGAGGAAAAAAGGAGGGGCAGAGAGGAAAAAAGGAGGGGCAGAGAGGAAAAAAGGAGGGGCAGAGAGGAAAAAAGGAGGGGCAGAGAGGAAAAAAGGAGGGGCAGAGAGGAAAAAAGGAGGGGCAGAGAGGAAAAAAGGAGGGGCAGAGAGGAAAAAAGGAGGGGGGAAAGGGGCAGAAGAGGAAAAAAGGGGGTGGATGTGGGGAGAGAAGAAAAAAAAGGGGGTGGATGTGGGGAGAGAAGAAAAAGGGGGCCAGAAAGGAAGAAAAAAGGGGCAGGGGGGTGGAAGAGGAAAAAAAGGGGGCGGCCTTGGGGAGAGAAGGAAAGGGGGCTGAAAAGGGGCCGAATAGGGAAAAAAGGGGGGGAAAGGGGCGGAAGAGAAGAAAAAAGAGGGCTGAAAAGGGGCAGAAGAGGAGGAAAAAGATAACAGGCGGCTGTGGGAAGAGAAGAAAAAAAGAGGGCTGAAAAGGGGCAGAAGAGGAGGAAAAAGATAACAGGCGGCTGTGGGAAGAGAAGAAAAAAAGAGGGCTGAAAAGGGGCAGAAGAGGAGGAAAAAGATAACAGGCGGCTGTGGGAAGAGAAGAAAAAAAGAGGGCTGAAAAGGGGCAGAAGAGGAGGAAAAAGATAACAGGCGGCTGTGGGAAGAGAAGAAAAAAAAGGGGGGGGGAAGGGGCAGAAGAGAAAAAAAAGGGGGCGGCTGTGGGGAAAGGAAGAAAGAGGGGGCCAGGGGGGCGGAAGAGGAAAAAAAGGGAGGGGAAACGGGGCGGAAGAGGAAAAAAAGGGAGGGGAAACGGGGCGGAAGAGGAAAAAAAGGGAGGGGAAACGGGGCGGAAGAGGAAAAAGGGGGGAAAAAAGGGGTCAGCTGTGGGGAAGGGAAGAAAAAAGGGGGCGGCTGTGAGGAAGAGAAGAAGAAAGGGGGCAGCTGTGAGGAAGAGAAGAAGAAAGGGGGTGGTGGGGGAATAAAAGAAAAAAGAGGGGGCTGGATGGGAAGAAAAAAACAGAAGCTGGACGGGAAGAATAAAGAAGGGGGCACGGGTGTGAAAATAAGGAAAAAAGGGGGTTGCCGGGGAAAGAGGAAAAAAAAGGGGGGCAGCTTTGGGGAAGGGAAGAGAAAAAAAGGGGGGCAGCTTTGGGGAAGGGAAGAGAAAAAAAGGGGGGCAGCTTTGGGGAAGGGAAGAGAAAAAAAGGGGGCAGAAGGGCAGAAGAGGAAAAAAGTAGGCTGGAGGGAGTAAGAGTAAAAAAGGGGCGCAGCCGTGAGGAAGAGAAGAGAAAAAAGGGGGTGGCTGGGAAGGAAGAAAAAAAAGGGGGACAGAGAAGCAGAAGAGGAAAATAAAGTGGGGTAGAGGGAGTAAGACAAAAAAGGGGGGCAGCAATGAGAAGAGAAGAAAAAAGGGGGCTGGGAAAGAAGGGGAAAAAAATAGGGGGGGCCGTTCGGAAGAGAGGAAAAAAATAGGGGCGAGTGTGGGGAAAAAAAAAAGGGGAGCAGGGGTGCGGCCGTGGGGAAGGGAAGAGAAAAAAAAGGGGGACAGAGGGTGGAGAGAACAAAGAAGGGGGGAAGGGGCAGAAGAGAAAAAAAAGGGGGCGGATGTGGGGAAAGGAAGATAAAAGCGGGCAGGGGGGCGGCAAGGAAGAAAAAAAGGGGCGGCCTTAGAGTGAGAAGAAAAGGGGGGGAAAGGGCCAGTAGAGGGAAAAAAGGGGACTAGGGAGGAAGAGTAGAAAAAAAAAACGGGGCGGCTGTGGGAAGAGTAGAAAAAAAAGGGGGAAAGGGGCAGAAGAGGAAAAAAGGGGGCGGCTGTGGGGAGAGAAGAAAAAAAAGGCGGGCAGAGGGGCGGAAGAGTTAAGAAAGGGGGCAGCCTTGGGGAGGGAAGAAAAAAAAGGCGGGCAGAGGGGCGGAAGAGTTAAGAAAGGGGGCAGCCTTGGGGAGGGAAGAAAAAAGGGGGGGAAAACGGGGCAGAAGAGAAGGAAAAAAAATGACGGGCGGCGGTGGGAAGGGTAGAAAAGAGGGAGGCGGCGGTGGGAAGGGGAGAGAAAAAAAGGGGGGCAGCAGTAGGAAGAGGAAAAAAGGGGGGCAGCAGTAGGAAGAGGAAAAAAAACGGGGCTGGGAAGGAAGAGGGAAAAATAGGGGCGGCCGTTCGGAAGAGAAGAAGAAAAGAGAACTGGACGGGAAGAAAAGAAAAAGGGGCTGGGAAGGCAGGGGAAAATAAATAAAAGGGGCTGGGAAGGCAGGGGAAAATAAATAAAAGGGGCTGGGAAGGCAGGGGAAAATAAATAAAAGGGGCTGGGAAGGCAGGGGAAAATAAATAAAAGGGGCTGGGAAGGCAGGGGAAAATAAATAAAAGGGGCTGGGAAGGCAGGGGAAAATAAATAAAAGGGGCTGGGAAGGCAGGGGAAAATAAATAAAAGGGCGGCGGCAGAAGGGCGGAAGAGAAGAAAAAAGTTGGCTGGGAAGGAGGAGGAAAATGTAATGGGGGCGTCTGGCGGGGGTAGAAGGGCAGAGGAGGAAAATGTAATGGGGGCGTCTGGCGGGGGTAGAAGGGCAGAGGAGGAAAATGTAATGGGGGCGTCTGGCGGGGGTAGAAGGGCAGAGGAGGAAAATATAATGGGGGCGTCTGGCGGGGGTAGAAGGGCAGAGGAGGAAAATATAATGGGGGCGTCTGGCGGGGGTAGAAGGGCAGAAGAGGAAAAAAGGGGGCGTCTGGCGGGGGTAGAAGGGCAGAAGAGGAAAAAAGGGGGCAGCTGTGGGAAGAAAAAGGAAAATAAGAGGGGGGCAGAAGGGCAGAGGAGAAAAACACGGAGGGCAGCGGCAGGGAAGAGAGGGGATAAAAAAAAGGGGGCAGCGGCAGGGAAGGAGAGGAAAAAAAAAGGGGGCTGGGGAGAGAAAAAAAAAGGAGGGATCACACCACCACAGCGCTCCAATTTAGAAACAAAAATTAAGAAACTCACAATTCAGTACAATACAATCCCAGACACTCTAAAGTAAATCAGGACAACGACAGGGCAATACAGTGCAAAGAAATAACATTATACAGAGAGGTGCACGGCACTACACACTCAAATAAAGAACAGCCAATGGAAAAATTGAAAATACATTGCCATCAAATGTTAGAAAACATCAGATGTCATTCAAGACAGTGACAGAGCGACACAACGGAAGGCTAGCACAATACTGGGCAGTACAAGGCAATATGCAGCTAAACAAAGAACAACTGATAAAAAAATTCACAACAGAGTGCAGTCTTATGACGATCTCCAAAGCGACCGTTACGACAATGACAGGGCGATACAGTGCCACACGTTACGGTATACAGGGCAGTACAACCCAATACGCAGACAAGTAAGCGACAGCCAATTACAAGACCCACAATACAGTACACTACAATGCCAGACAGTCTCAGATGTCGGTCAAGACAATGACAGGGCAATACAGTGCAAGACATAACATTATACGGGTCAGTACAAGGCAATACACAGTCAAATAAAGACCAGTAAATTACAATACCCAAAACACACTGCGGTACAATGGCAAATCCCACGTGTCAGTCAAGACAATGTCAATGCAAAACGGAACACCGTGCAGGGCAGTCCAAGGCAATACCCAGTCAAATAAAGAACAGCCAGTCAGAAAACCCACACTACGCTGCCGTACAATCTCAAAAAGTCTCAGATGGCAGTCAAGACAATTACAGGGCAATACAGTGCAATATGTGACACAATACAGTCCAGCGCAAGGCAATATGTAGCCAAATAAAGAACAGACAGTTAAAAAATTCACAATGCAGTGCACTACTGACACAATGGATCAGATGGCAATCGAGATGATGACGGGGCAATACAAGGCAAGACGCAACACCATATGGGGACAGACAAGGCAATATGCAGTTGTTGCGGGCACAGCGATTAACTTCACTCCTGAGAGAGAAGTCGAGAAACATTTAGAAACACACACACACACACACAGTGATTCTCCAAAGGTAGCAGTGCACGTGATGGCGTTTTACCAGATTCCATGGCCACGTACCCTGGATTATTTACTGCCTAGGGGCCAGGGTCAGAGAAGCTGACAGGGAGGCCCTCCCGTTGAGTCACAGGGCTCGGAAAGGACCCCCTTGCTTTCTAAGCTCTTTCTCAGAGAGGAGTCTAGGTGCGGCTGGATCCGACTCCTAGCCCCGGACTTGGGCAATGGTTTCCCTCTAAAGGATTCTATCTGCGCCATCAACCCTTTATACCACTGAGCTAAGACTACAAGGTTTAGCGTGCTATTAGTCACTTACCGAGACTCTGTTGCAGCAAGGCACCTCTCAACCTCGAAGACTAGAACCTTAAGTGAGCTTCCCCGCTCAAGGGGAGATGCTGGCGAACAGGCTGCTTCTGTGTGGGAAAGCGCAAAAGGCTCTTTGGCTGTCCACGATTTATAGAGGCAGCTAATTGATTTTTAGCCATAACAGCCTGGGAAAAAAAATATCTAGGTCCCCACTCCAGACTGCATATTGACTCTGTTGCCAGCCATCCCCTAAAGTATGTGTCGCTCATAAGAACTCCCACTGATGGTTACGGCTTGAGCCACAGCCCAGGGGAAAACAAGGGAGTCGGGGGCGGGGGGTGGTGTCACGGGAAACAGGAGATGACAACACCACAGCAGTCAAATAAAGGACAGCCCATTACAGGACTGCACTGCATTGTGTATTTTTTAACACAGTATCTTAAATGACAGTCAAGGCAATGACACGGCAATGCAGCACAGGACATACCTTGTACCGCTCCATATACTGTTAATTCACAGTCAAATAAACAGCCCATTACAGGACTACACTGTATGGTGATTTTTTTAACGCAATCTCTAAAATGACAATCAAGACAGTGACAGCGCAATACAATGCAAGACATTACAGTCTACAGGGCAATACAATCCATAGTGCAGTCAAACAACAGCCAGTTACGGTACCCAGAATACGGTGCACTAAAAAGCCAGACAGTCTCAGATGTCGATCGAGACAACGACAGAGCAAGACAAAGCAATACATTACATTATACAGGCCAGCACAAGGCAATTCAAAGTCAAATTAATAACAGGCAGTTAAAAAATTCACAATATGGTGCGCTACGACAGAATGGATCAAATGGCAATCAAAACAGTGACGGGGCAATACAACGCAAAACGTGACACAACAGAGGGACGGATGAGAAAATACGCAGTTCTGGCTGTCAGAGCGACTAACTTCACTCCTAAGAGAGAAGTAGTGTAACATATAGTAACATAAACACAGTGATTCAACAAAGGTAGCAGTGCACGTGACGGCGTTTTACCAGATTCCATGGCCACGCACCCGGGATTATTTACTGCCTAGGGGCCAGGGTCAGACGAGCTGTCTGGGAGGCCCTCCCGTTGAGTCACGAGGCTCGGAAAGGACCCCCTTGCTTTCTAAACTCCTTCTCCGAGAGGAGTCTAGCTGCGGCTGGATCCCATCCTTGCCTTGGACGTGGTCAACGGTTTACCTCTAAAGGATTCTATCTGCACCATCAACCCATTATACCACTCAGCTAAGACTGCTAAGTTTAGCATGTTATTAGTCACTTACTGAGAATCTGTTGCAGCAAGGCATCTCTCAGCCTTAAGGAACAGAACCTTACATGAGCATCCCCGCTCAATGGGAGGTGCTGGTGAACGGGCCGCTGCCTTGCAAGAGAGCTCCAAGGGCTCTTGTCCTGTTGACTATTTGTAGAGGCAGCTAATTGACTTTTAGTCATATCAGCCTAGGAAAAAAATATCTAGGTCCCCACTCCAGATGGCACGTTGACTCTGTCGCCTGTGACAAGGGGAGACGGGGGGAGAGGGGGAGGGGACCACACCGCTACAACGGTCAAACAAAGAACAACCAATTCAATAATTCACAATACAGTGCAGTACAATCCCAGACAGTCTAAAACAACAGGCAAAACAATGACAGACCAATACAATGCAAGACATAACACAACACACGGCAGCGCAAGGCAATACACAGCCAAATTAAGAACAACCGATCAACACACCCACAATACAGTGCAGTCCTATGACAGAATGTTTAAAGTGACCGTCAAAACAATGACAGGGCAATGCAATGCATAACGCAGTACAGGACAGTACGATAGAACACACAACCGAAGAACTAATTCAGAAACTCACAATACAGTGCAGTACAATCCCAGACAAGCTAAAATAACAAGCAAGACAACATCGGCAGGGCAATACAATGCAAGACAAAGTTATCCAGGGCAGTACAGCGCCATACACAAATAAAGAACCAACAATGAAAGAATTCATGGTACAGTGCCATACAATGGCGGAGTATCTATCAGATGTCAGTTGAGACAACAACAGAGCAATACGACGCAATGCATAACACGATGCAAGGCACTACAAGACACTGCGTGGTCAAAGAAACAACAACCTATTAGAGAAGTCACAATACAGTGCAGTCCTCTGACAGAACATATAAAATGACTGTTGAAACAATGACAGGGCAATGCAATGCAAGACGAAACACGATATGGGGCAGTACAAGGAAAAAACACAGGCATGTAAACAACCACCACTGAAAAAAATCCCACAACACAGTGCAGTACCATGCCAGAATATATCACTCAGGACCATTATATGGCAATACAATGCCAAACGTAACACAACACAGGGCAGCACAATGCAAAACAGAATGAAAGAAAGAACAACCTGACAAAACCCCTACATACCCGTCAGTACCATCCCACGGAGCATCAGGTGGCAGTCGAGACAGTTACAGGACAACAGAATCCCAGACGTAACATTACACAGCGCAGTACAGTGCAATAGTCAGTCAAATAAACAACCCACGAAGGGACCCACAATACTGTGCATTACAACGCCAACGGATATGAGACAGCAGGCAAGATACCGACAGAGCAATACAGCGCACAACATAAGACAGAGGACAGTATGATGCTAAGATGCATCAGACGGCAGTCAAAACAATGACGCGGCAATACAATTTGAGACCCAACACAAAGGCGGTAGCACGGCAACACACGGTCAAAGAAAGAGCACCCGGTAAAACCCCCACGATACAGATGGCTACTGTCCAAGAGTATCTGGAATGACAGTGAAGAGAACGACGGGGCAACGCAATGCAAGATGCAGCATGATACAGGGCACTACAAGGCAATACACAGCCAAACCAGGAACAAACTTTTAGAAAAAAAACACGGAATATGGAGCAGTACATACCAGAACGGATCAGATATTCAGGGCGATTACAGGGCAATACATTTCAAGACAACACACGATACCGGGCAAGACGACACAAGATGTAGTCAAATAATGAACCGCCGATCGAAAACCCACAGACGAGTGCGCTGCAATCCCGGTCGCAGATGGCGGTTGATAAAACTGAGCGATAGAATCCAAGACTTAACATTACAGGGGGCAGTATAATGCAATAGGCAATCACATAGAGAACAACCGATTATGAAACTGACAGTACAGTTCATTACGATGACAGAATATTTCAGATATCAATCAAGATGGTTCCAGAGCAATACAATGCAAGACCTAACAATATACCGGGCGGTACAATCTGATACACAGTGAAATAAAAGCAACTGATTGTAGGACTGCACGGTACTGAGAATTTTTTTAACACAATCTCTAAACTGACAATAAATACAGTGACAGGGCTATACAATGCGAGACGTAGCACCACACCAGACAGTACAATCCAATATGCGGCCATATAAACAACAACCAATTATAGGACTGCACTGCATTGTGAATCTTTTAACACAATCTGTAAAATGACAATCCAGACTACAACATGTCAATAGAATGCAAGACATAACAGTATAGTGGGCAAAACCAGGCAATATGCAGTCAAAGACCAGCAAATTATAGCACGGCACTGTATTGCGAATTTTTTAACGCAACGTCTAAAGTCACAAACGAAACAATGACAGGGCGATGCAACGCAAGACATAACATTGTACGCATCAGTACAACCCAATACCTGGTCAAATAAACAGCAAACAGTTATAGGACTGCACGGGGTTGTGAACTTTTTAATGAATACACAGTCAAATAAAAAACAGCCACTTGTAGGACTGCAGTGGACTGAAATTTTTAACGCAACGTCTAAAATCAAACATGACAGTGACAGGACAATACAATGCAAGACGTAACAGCGTACATGGCAGTACAATGCAATACACAGTCAAATAAAAAACAGCTGATGAAGGAAGTGACAATATGGTGGCATACAATGGCAGAATAGATCAGATGACAGTCAAGACAACAACAGAGCGATACAATGGAAGACGTAACACCACACGGGGTAGTACGAGGCAATACACAGCCACATAACAATCCATGAAAGACATCACAATACAGTCCAGTCCTAGGACAGATTCTCTAACGTGACCGTCAAGATGACAGGGCAATACAATGCAACACATAACACCGGCAATATGCAGTTGTGGCGGGCGCAGTGATAAAATTCACTCCTGAGAGAGAGGTAGAGAAACATTTACAAACGTTAACAGCAGTGATTCAACAAAGGTAGCAGCGCATGTGATGGCACTTTGCCAGATTCCATCGCCACATACCCCAGATTATTTACTGCCTACGGGACAGGGTCAGACGAGCCGTCAGGGAGACCCTCCCCGTTGAGTCACGAGGCTCGGAAAGGACCCCCTTGCTTTCTAAACTCCTTCTCCGAGAGGAGTCTAGCTGCGGCTGGATCCGATCTTTGCCCCGGACTTGGTCAACGGTTTACCTCTTAAAGGATCATATCTGCGTGATCAAACCCTTTATATCGCTCAGCTAAGATTGCTAAGTCTGGCATGCTAGTCACTTACCCAGAATCTGTTGCGGCAAGGCATGTCTCAGCCTCGAAGAGCAGAACCTTAAGTGAGTGTCCCCAGGAAATGATGGCGAACAGGCTGCTGCCTTGCAAGAAAGCTCAAAGGGCTCTTGGTCTGTCCGCTAGTTATACAGTAAGCTAACTGACTTACAGTGTTTTGACTCTGTTGCCAGCCCTCACCAAAAGTTCAAATGCCACTCATAGCGACTCCTGCTGGTCGTTTTAGCTTAAGCAGCAGCCTGGGCGAAAAAGGGGGATGACATCGCAACAGCGGTCAAATACAGAACAACCGGTTAAAAATTGCACAATACAGTGCCAGACAGTCTAAAATAACTGGCAAGACAATGACAGGGCAATACAATGCAAGACTGAACCTTACACAGGGCAGTACAAGGTGACATACAATCAAATGCAGAACAGACAATGAAAGAATTGACGGTACAGTGCCATACAATGGTAGAATATATCAGATGTCAGTCACCACAACGACAGAGCAATACAAGGCAAGACATAACGCGATATGGGGCCCTACCAGGCAATACAGTCAAAGAAACAACAACCCATGAAAGAATTCACAATACAGCGCGGTCCTAGGACAGAATGTGTAAAATGCCCATCGAGACAATGGCAGGGCAATACGATGCAAGATGCAGCACCATACCAGGTGGTAACAAGGCACTGTGCAGCCAAATGAAGAACAACCGATTAAAAAACCCAGCATACCTTCAACTGTAATACCAGAAAAGATCAGAAGGCAGTCAAGACAATGACAGCACACAATAATGCGAGAAGTAACACAATACAGGGCAGTACAAGGCATTACACAGTCAAATAAAGAAGAACCGATTAAAAAACACACAATACAGTGTGGTGCGATGCCAGAGTAGATCAGAATGCAGTTGAGACTAAAATGGGGCAATATAATGCGAGATGTTACACAACACAGGGCGGTACAAGGCATTATAAAGCCAAATGAAGGACAACCAATTAAAAAACCCGCAATACAATGTGGTACGAGGCCCAAACAGATCAGAAGGCAGTCAAGGCTATGACGGGGCAATATAATGCAAGACGTAACACAATACAGGGCGGTACAAGGCATTACACAGTCAAGAACAACCGATTAAAAAAAAAAAAAAAAACGAGCAATGCGGTGTGGTACAATGCCAGAATAGATCACATAGCAGTCAAGAGCGTGACGGGGCAACACGATGCAAAACCGATACTGAGCCAGGCGGAGCAATACTATTTCAAATATACAAGAATATAACACAGAACCGAATTCTTAAGCGTACGACGCAAGACCATCTCAAATGGCAGTTGAGGAAATTACTGAGCAACGTAATGCAAAAACAACACGTTGCCCGGCAATGCAATACGTGGTCAGATTGAAAACAATCCGTTCCAGAAACAACATATCGAACAGTACAACTCCACGGTCTCAGATGGCAGTCAAGATATATGCAGAGCAATACCATGCAAGACGTAACACAATACAGGGCAATACGATAGATACATAGGGTAACTTAAGAACGATGAATCAAAAAACCTGCAATACAGAGATTACAATGGCAGATGGCCCGAGATGGCAGTCGAGACTATTACGGGGCAATACAACACAAGACGAAACACGATATGGGGCGGTACCCTGCAAAACCATCCCAGACGGCCATCGGGGAAATTACAGAGCGATATAATGCGAAAACAATGCCCTGCCCGACAACACAATATATGGTCACGTACAAAACAATCCGTTAAAGAAACAACATACGGAACAATACCGTGCGAGACGGTTTCAGATGGCGATTAAGGAAAATACAGAGTGATGTGATGCAAAACTGAAATAGCACCAAACAATGTAATACAATTTCAAATACCCAGCCTTCAAATACACAACAAAATACTTAAGGATACAATGCCAGAGTGTCTCACGTGACAGTCAAAACAGTGACAGACCGAAACGATTCAAGACGTACCGTGATACAGGGCAGAACAATGCAATACGTGGTCAAAGGAAGAACAACCAAATAAAAAAAATCCTTAGTACCATGCAGAATGACAACAGAATATATCGGACAGCTGTCAAGACAATGACAGAGCCGTAGGCTGCAAAACCAAAACACGGCCAGGCGACGCAATAGAGGTTCAAATACACAACCGTGCGATTCAAAACAAAATATGGAAGGCTACCATGCCTGATCATCTCAGATGGCAGTCAAGACAATGACTAAGCGATACGACACGAAACCGAGATACAGGCAGCCAAAGTGATACAATTTAAAGTACAGACTGATGGAAAGCCATGCAAAATACAGAACTATACGATGCAACGCAGTCTGACGTGCCGGTCAAGACAAGTACGGGGCGCTACAATGCAAGACCGATACAGAGCCAGGCAATGCAATACTATTTCAAATACACAATACAACACAAAGCAAAAAATACATAAGCATACAATGCAAGACAGTCTCAGACAGCAGTCAAGACAGTTACAGAGCAACGCAACTCAAAACCAACACAGAGCCCGGCAACGCAATACAGTCAGATGCAGAACAATCCATCAAAGTAACAACATGGCAAACGGTACAGCATGACAGTCTCAGATGGCTGTCAAAACGATGACCGAGCAATACAGCGCAAGACACAAAGGAATACAGGCGTTACCATGCTAGACCGTCTGAGACTGCAGACGAGAACACTACAGAGCAATACAATTCCAGGCTAAACACAATACAAGGCAGTGCAATGCGAGATAGTGTCACATACGGTCAGGACAATTACGGCTCCGCTTACGTGCTCAAAGGGCACCGCTCCTGGAAAGCCTGGGGCACTACGCTAACTTTTAAATGCCTTGCTGCTATTTCCAACCCTGTCCCGTCCCCTCCCCTCCCCAAGGAAGCTCCGCTGCTGGTACCTCAACTTCGCTGAGGGCCAGGACTCTGGAGCCCTGCTGAACAAAAAAAAAAAAAAAGAGTTACCATATATCAAATCGATTCATCCTGGAGTCACTGGGTTTCCTCTTCATCATCTGTAAAAACAAACAATGGAACCCCAATTTGCGCAAAATGGTGCCATCAGGCACCATCGCATCCGTCAACACTAAGTTGTACTGCAATATCCCCCGCATCATATGCGCCGTACCCTTCTGCTCACCTGCTCCTCATGGATTCCGGATTCGGACTTTGTGGCACTGTCTGGTTCTGGCACCTAAAACACCTAAGACACACAATATTACTGCTGAGCTTACGGGAAACCACCACCCCCATGCACTACCTCTCTACTACCCAGCTCACCTCCAACACTCGTCCGGCTCCGGATGCCTGTGGCGCCTGCAAAACCAAAGACAAACACTACACTGAGCTGCAATGTAGTACTGGGCTATTAGACACCAACATGTCCACAACCGCCTCGCTTGCTGGGACTACTCAGTGGGCGTGCAGCATCACCCCTCTGACCCTGCGTGTCACACCAACCAAAGAAACACACGCTGAGATACCGCTCGAAACCCTACAAATTCCCATCTCCCGCTCCCTCACCTTGCCTGCCCATCCTCCCGAGGCGTGCAACCTGAAGGCTTGCAAACCGCCTGTAAAACCCAACCGACATGGGTTGCTTAAAACTTGAAAGTTGCTCCCTCTGAGGAAGATGTGATACTTCAGCCCACCCGCCGCTGCTGACCTTGACTGACTCATCCCCATCCCCACATCCCATGTCATTCATTGCTTCAAAACTTCAAATTGAAAAGAACCAATACATACAGTACTCAAAGCCACATCTTCTCTCTAATACCATGTGCTGACTCACCTTCTTACATTGCTCTCCTCTTCTACGCTGCCCTGCCAAGCTTGTCCTGTTGCTTCTGTAAGAATGACATTAGAGAAATCACCCTGAGGCAGAGCAATAGAGTCATAACAACAAAAAGTCTTGCACCTTTTTACAAATACCATTTAAGGTCTAAATACAACCGTACACAAAGAAAATTACAAAAAAAAAATCCGCACCAAAACCAGCCATACCCTCTTCCACATGAACTCTTCTTCACTACTGCTGTATTGCCTTTCCAACATGCCTCTGCTCTTTCCAAACAAAACAGAAGAGGTATCTACACAGCCTCCCGATGGCTACCCTGAGATAACTCTAACACCTTTGCCCCGATCTACATAGATTCATGTACTACATACTCTCCACATGACTCCGCCCACCCTGGACGCTACGCACTCAGGCAGGGCGGCCCCGAGCCAAACACTCACAGATACAGACAGACACTACACAGAACGCTACGAATGACGCGCCTCAAAGATGAGAGAAAAATCTCAGCAAGAAAGATGATATGGGGACCAAAGTCACCGTCGTGCAAGAAAATCTGTGGGATTGTGATGATGATGTCAACATGAAGACGCTCTACGGAACCCCCTGAAACAAACTGTAGAACGTGATGGTACGTAATAAGAATGGACTGTTGAGCCCGCTAAGATGGACGTGCAGGAAGCCTGCCTTCAAGACCTAAGAACGTAACGACGCAGGGAAGGAGTCCCAGTTGTGGAAGTGGGCCGTCTGGAAACGTCCGAGACAAGACCGATGCACGCTTTAAGATGCTAACGCAAGAAGAGCGGCAGCCGAATGGTGCTACGCCCACAGGCCCGAGGGTTTCAGACCCTAAGGATGATGCCTGGGGCCCCACATCATTCTCCTAGAGCTCAAAGATGACCGCGAGACCCAAGAAAGGGCTAAGATACACAACACGGACCACATGAACGACATGACAACATGCACAGGCTAGAACTGCCCTGCCCGGGACGCGCTAGCGTCACACTGAACAGCAAGCAACATCCTTTTCCTTCCCAAATATGTGCCCCGACTGTGCCCCGGGACAGCCCTCGCCACTACGCTAACATTAAAGACCCCATTTTTCAATTGTCCACCTCGGCCCCTCTCCAGCACCTGACTGTCAACTTAGCTTTTGGAGGGCCAGGCATCTGAATCCTTCTTCGATGCGGTCCGCAAAAACCAGCCACCCGATACATTTCCGCAGTCACCGGGTTCCTCCTCTTCCTCTGCAAAAGGAAAAGAAAAAATAATCCCAGAGGCAGCCACAGTACCAGCAATAAGCATCCTGAGAGGAGATGCCAACCTCTTCCACGACACGCTCTGCCTCACGAACGCCGTGGCATTCTGCTTGCCCGCTCCGCGCCTATTCCGGAGTCCGAGGCTGCAGTGATAGTTATTCACAGCACCTAAGAGACCAAGAAACACAACATTACCACTTCGCTTCTGCCAAACCGCCACACCATCAACTCCTATCTTCTGTCTTCCCACGGACTCCGGGCTCTGCTGCAGACCCAAAGAGTCAGAAAAGCCCTGACCCGACCTACACCAGGGGCCTGCTGCAAGCCGCAAAGGCTCCAGGGACATGGCAGTACCCTGTGTACTGTGGGGGAAAGTGAACAGGCGCCCCACAGCCTGAAAGAGGTTATACCTTACGGCCCTGCTGCTTTCCTGTGAAATGTGAGAACTCCATCTACGGCTGCAGACAAGATGCTCACCTGGTCCCTGCGTAGTAATCTCATCTACCCAATTTAGAAAAATTCTATTGGTGTCTTACCTGGGATACCGCAAAGCCAGTGGAAAAAAAAAAACCTCCCCAAGAAAGGTCCATCTTCAATACACTCAGGGATTCCAGGAAAATACGCCGTGCCTGGAAAAGAGAAAACTATACCCTTAAACCATCTCGCTGCCCCTGAAACACTCATTACAACAGGACTGACCTGAAAAAACACAAGGAAGAGAAGCAGCATACAACACCCCTCTCTACTATACATGCTACCAAACCTCACCTGGTCCTTCAGGTAGTACCACCTCCAACTTCTTATCTGCTATTCTCTAAATGGGATAACATCTCCGTCCCAGTAGCTGAGCCGCCTCCAAAGACGGGAGCGACGGAAGGACCGGCGGAGCTGTGACCCTGGAGAAAGGCGGCAGCAGAATAAGCTGCCCCAGCAGAAGCTGTGGGTTATATACCCCAGGCCCCGCCCAGCACCCTTCCCACCAGCACCTGGGAAAGGGGCCAGGCTGACCTCCACAAGGCATAGAGCCTGCCAGAGGAGCGGCCTTTTCTCACAGGCCTGAAAATTACAGCATGCAAAACACCAAAACAGAGAAAGCGACCCTTAAAGGAAGTGACAACACGTGCTCTTTTATTACCACTACGTCGATTGTGTCAGAAACGGGGCCCGGTAGGTACATAAACTTAAACAAACTTTTTCAGGACATAGAAAGGAAGAGAAAGACATCTGCCTAACCTCCGTAGGCAAGTAGATCATTAAGCCAGATAAACATGTTTTTAAAAGAAAACACCATGTCTTCCGATTCCTTGTAAAAGAAAACCCACAATGTTAGCGGGGTCACACGTCACTTCTAGCGAGACTCCGCATATTACCCGACTTCTGCCAGAACCACGTTCTGAACAGGACTGACGGACAGAGTGCAAGCAGAGGCTTGTGCGCCGCCTGTAATACAGCGGGTGAGAAAGAACCAATGCTCTAGGCTGCAGTTCTCCTTGGCCGAGTCTGCTCCGGTGCCCTAACCATCGTTGCTGTCGCACCTCAGGCTGGGCATTAAACCAAGTGACAGATGCTCTCTTTTACCTTCTCTCCTGAGGAAGGAAAGAACGTGAGGGAGACTTAGGAACTGAAAGAGAAACTGAACTCTTTCATAATGAAATATAAACAGAAAAGTTATACCGAGGAGAGACAACGATAACAGGAAAAAATAAAATAGATAAAATATACACACAAGCTGGTATCAGGCTCCCAGGATGACCATCGCTTCACCAGCAGGCATGGGCAAAGTCCGAGACTGGACACGGCAATGGATTGGAACCGGATTCTGGATCTGGTTGCATAAATGCACGGATTGGGATCAAACCCTGTCAGACAGAGGAGTCCTCGGACGCCAGCTGCTGAAGGAAAGGTACCGACCCCTTCGATCCCTCCGCTTTTATACTGAGCGTGATAATGATGGGATGCAATACCCCATCAGCCAGATTCGGGTCACCGGTCCCATCTACTCTTCACTGTGGCTGCGACCCCTCTATGCTTTTCTGCTTCCGACCCTCCAACGGGGAATATATAAAAGTGAGCTGAGCTGCGCTGTTACAGCAATAAGTATAAGCAAGAGCCTCTCCGCACAGCATCCCTTCGCATTAAGTGTAAATACAAGGTCTTGGCTCTCTGAAGGCAGATACTACCTGAAAAATACACCATTATCTTCATAGAGTTCAGTTCGTTGGGAGAGACTAACCTGAAAAGTAAAGTGACTGAAAACAACACTGGTTCTCTTGTACCTCAGACCGACACATGGCTACGTAATCTCATATGTGCATTAAAAAAGAAGAAGTGGCCAAATGTATTTATGGAGCCACGGGTCACATCTTCCCTTTATTACCTCATGCCAAGCCACCTTTGTACCGCACTCCTGTCGGGTCGGCTCCCCTGCATCGCCCTGTCCATGTCATCTCTCTGCATCTGAAAAAAACCACCAATAATATCAAACATTACCCTGACGCAGAGCAGTAGCTTAATTCCAAAGGTCTTGTTTCTACTTAGGAACCCTGTTCACCTAAGTCCAACTAAGTACACCTAAGTCCAAGTGCCATCCAAAAAAAAAGTAAGCCCGCAACAATTACACCCCACAGAAAGCAGCCTTACTGTCTTTGAGATACTGTCTCCTTCGCTAACTGTGAACACCCTCTCCAAATTAGCTCCGCTTATGCCAGCGCCCACTAATGAAACACCCAGCCACACAGCCTCCCGAGAGCTAATCGATTCGAGACGACTACGCAAACTTTGCCTGGGTCTAGACAGATCCTCATATTCACTAGAGTCTCATCCTGATTCTGCCTACCGTGGACACTACGCACCTGGGCAGGGCCGGCCCAAGCCAAACACACACACAGTCATCGACCAACACTGTTAAGAACACCATGAAAGACACGCCTGAAAAGACGAGAGAAAACTCTCCGCAAGAAGAATGACACCGGGACCAAAGTCACCATCGGGCAAGAAGGCCTGCGGGACTGTGGTGGTGATGACGTGAAGAGGCTCTACGGAACCCCCTGAAACAAAGCGTAGAACTTCACAGTCCCTGATGAGAAGGGATTGTCGAGCCCGACAAGATGTATGCGCAGGAAGCCTGGCTTCAAGACCTAAGAACGTAACGATGCAGGGAAGAAGTCCCAGTCGCGGAAGGGGGCCATCCGGAAGCTTCCAAGACACAAGGCCGATGCACGCCTAAAGCTTCTAACGCAAGAAGAGCGGCAGCCGAATGGTGCTATGCCGACGGATCCGAGCATTCGAGACCCTAAGGACGATGCCCGAGTCCTCACGCCATGCTCGTTGAGCTTAAAGATGACCTCGAGACCCGAGAAAGGGCTAAGATGCAGAACACAGACCACACAAACGACACGACAACACACACAGGCTGAAACTGCCCTGCCTGGGACGTGCTAGCGTCACACTGAACAGTAAGCCACATGCTTTACCTTCCCAAAGGAGACTGTGCCCCGGGACAGCCCTCGCCACTACGCTAACATCAAAGACCCCATTTTGCAATTGTCCACCTCGGCCCCTCTCTGGCGCCTGACTATCTACTTAACTTTTGGAGGCCCGGGTGGCATCCAAATCCATCCTTGATGCAGTCCACAAAAAACAGCCACCCAATGCACTCCTGTGGTCACCAGCTTCCTCCTCTTCTTCTGCAAAAGGAAGAGAAAAAAATAATCCCAAAAGCAGCCACAGCACCAGCCACACGCAGCCTGACAGGAGATGCCTCCTCCACAACACCGTCACCCTCCTGAATGCCGTACCCTGCACGCTGTGGGGAAAGGCGACGAGCCGTCCCACACCCTGAAAGACGTTATACCTTACGTCCCTCTTCCTTTCCTGAGAAATCCAAAAACTCCATCTACGGCCGCAGACAAGATGCTCACCCAGTCCCTGCAAAGTGATCTCATCATCTGCCCGATTGAGACAAATTCCATTGGTGTCTTACCTGGGATACAGCAAAACCAGTGAAAAAGAGAAACCAAATAAAGTTCAGTCTTCAATACAGTCAGGGATTCCAGGAAAATACACCACATCTGGAATAAAGAAAGCCATACTGTTAAACCATCCCACCGCCTCTGAACACTCATTACAACGTGACTGACCTGAAAACCTACAAGGAAGAGAAGCAGCATACAACACCACTCTCTACTATACACACTACTAAACCTCACCTGGTCCTGAAAGTCTTACCATCTCCAACTTCATACCTCCGATTCTCTAAATGGGATAACATCTCCGCCCCAGGAGCTGAGCTGCCTCCAAAGCTGCAATCGACGGAAGGACCGGCATAGCTCTGACCCTGGAGAAGCCCGGCGGCAGAATGAGCTTCCCCAGCAGAGGCCCTGGTTCCTGTACCCTGGGCCCTGCCCACCCCCCTTCCCACCATCACTGAGGAAAGGGGTCAGGCCCACCGCCAGAAGGCATAAAGTCTGCCAGAGGAGCGGCTGCTCCTTTTCTCACGTGCTTGACGATTACAGCATGCAAAACACCAAAACGGAGAAAGCAGCCCTTACAGGAAATGGCAATACATGCTCTTTTACTACAGCTACATCACTTGTGTCAGCAATGGGACCGGCTAGAGAAGTAAACTTAAACTTTTGCAGGGCGTAGACAGAGATACATGTCATGCTAACCTACACAGGAAAGTAGATCATTAAGCGCAATAACAATATTTTTTATCAAGACTCAACATGCTTTAGATTCCTCGTAAAAGAAACCCCACAATGGGTCATACAGCACTTCTAACGAGACCACGCATATTACCCAACTTCTGCCAGAACTGTATTCTGGATAGGACCGACAGTCAGATTGCAAGCAGAGGCTTGTACGCTGCCTGTAATACAGCGGCTGAGAAAGAACTGATGCTCTGGGCCGCCGCTCTCCTCGGCTGAGTCCACTCCGGTACCCTAACCGTCGTTGCTGTTGCAGTTTAGGTTGGGCATTAAAACAAGCAACAGATGCTCCCTTTTAACTTCTCTCCCGAGGGAGGAAAGAATGAGAGGCATTTATCGATTGAAAAAGGAGCTAAACTGTAATGAAATATTAACAGAAAAATAATACCAACAAAAGACAACAGTAACAAGAAAACAAGGAAATATATACAACATATACACAACACGGTATCAAGCTCCCAGGGTGACCATCGCTTCACTGGCAGGCACAGGGAAAGTCTGATACTGGAGTCAGCAACGGATGGAAACTGGAGTCCGGGTCTGGTGGCACAAACACATGAATCTGGATGAAAGGATGACAAACGGACAGAGAAGTCCTCGGACGCCGGGCGTTGAAGGAAAGGTACCAACCCCTTCGATCTCTCTAGCTTTTATACTGAGCATGATGAGGATGGGATGGAATACCCCGTCAGTCGGATTCGCGTCACCGGTCCTGCCTGCTCTTCACCATGGGTGCAACCCCTCTACGCTCTTGCACTTCCGACCCTCCAACATGGTGTGCACAGTTACCTAACAGAGGTTGTTACAGCAATAAGTATAAGCAAGAACCTCTCCGCATAGCATCCCTGGGCATTAAGTGTAAATATAAGGTCTTAGCACTTTGGAAGCTGATACTACCTGAAAAATACATCATTATCTTCAGAGAGTTCAGTTAGAAGAGATTTACCTGAAAAGTAAAATTACTGAAAGGAAAACTGGCTCTGTTGTACCTCAGACCAGCACATTCACACATAGCTATGCAACCTCACATTCACATAAAAAAAAAAAAAAGAGTACCCAACTATCTTCATAGAGGCGCCAGTCACATCTTCTCTCTAATACCACTTGCCGAGCCACCTCTGTACAGCGCTCCTCTTGGCTCCCCTGCATCACCCTGCACATCTCATCTCTCTGCATCTAAAGAGAGAAGAAAAAAAAAATCAAAAACATTACCCTGATGCAGAGCTTAATTCCAAAGGTCTTGTTTCTACTTCGGAATACTGTTCAATTAGATCCAACTACAGCCTGCCATCAAAAAAAAAAAAAGCAGCCCACAAACATTACACCCCACACAAAGCAGCCTGAACATCTTTGAGATATTATCTCCTTCGCTATCCGTGAACAGCCTCTCTGATGTAGCTCTGCTTATGCCAACACCCACTAATGAAACACCCATGCACCCAACCTACTGAGAGCAAATCAATTCCTGATGACTATGCAACCTTTGCCTCAGTCTCGACAGATCCACATATTAACTATAGACTCTCATCACTATTCTGCCTGCCCTGGACTCTACACACCCAGGCAGGGGGGCTCCAAGCCAGACACACACACACAGCCCAACACTACACAGAACGCTAAAAACAATGCGCCTCAAGGATGAGAGAAAACTCTCAGCAAGAAGGATGACACTGGGACTGAAGTCAGCGTTGGGGAAGAAGACCTAGAGACTGTGGTGGTGATGTGAAGAGGCTCTACGGAAGCCCCTGAAATGAAGTTTAGCACATCGTCTGTGATAACAAGGGACTGTCGAGACCAATAAGACGTATGCGCAGGAAGCCTGGCTTCAAGACCTAAGAACATAATGACATAGGGAAGAAGTCCCAGTCGCAGAAGCGGGCCGTCCAGAAGCTTCCGAGCCGCAAGAACAATGCATGCTTTAAGCTTCTAACGGAAGAAGAGCGGCAGCCGAATGGTGCTGTGCCCATGGGTGCGGGTGTTCCAGACCCTAGGGATGGCGCCTGAGGCACCATGCCGTGCTCCTGGAGCTTAAAGATGACCTTGAGACCCGAGAAGGGTCTAAGACACAGAACACAGGCCACACGAAAGACAGGACAACACACACAGGCTGGAACCGCCCTGCCCGGGAATGCCAAACAGTAAGCCACATCCCTTACGTGCCTAAAGGAGACTGTGCTCCAGGACAAACCTCTCCCCTATGCCAACTTCAAAGACACCTTTTTGCAGTTCTCAACCTTGTCCCCTCTCGGGCGCCAGTCTCTCAACTTAGCTTTCGGAGAGCCAGGGGCCCAAATCCATCCTTGAGGTAGTCCACAGAAAACAGCCATCCAATACGTTCCTGTGGTCACCAGCTTCCTCCTCTTCCTCTGCAAAAGAAAAGGAAAAAACATTACCCCAAAATCAGCCACAGCACCAGCAATAAGCATCCTGAGAGGAGATACCAACCTCTTCCACAACATCCTCAGCCTCATGAACGCCAAGACATTCTGCTCGACCGCTCCGTGCCAATTCCAGAGTCTGACGCTGCGGCAACAGTTATTCACAGCACCTAAGAGACCAAGAAATGCAACATTAGCACTGCGCTTCTGCCAAACCACCAGTCCCGTGCTCCTCCTCGATACTATCCGGCTCACCTCAAATGCGAGAGCCTAGAACACACCAGGCTCCGGCAACACACAAACCCAACTGCAATACCTGTCCCAGAAGGACTCATGAACCCAGCTCCCTTTTCTAGCCCTCCCCCAGTGCCAAGCCCCTCTCTTCTCCCTGACCCATCAGGGAAGGAGCCCCACTTCTTCCCCACAGCTCCTACCCTTTATTTGCCAGCCTGAACACCCAGCGTCGGACGCTTCTCGGGAGCCACTCTTCCCAGCCTCTCCCTGCGTTCCACCACCACCTCCTATCTTCTGTCTTCCCACGGACTCCGGGCTCTGCTACAGACCCACAGAGTCAGCGAAGCCCTGACCCGACCTACAACAGGGGCCTGCCGCAAGCCACAAAGGCTCCAGGGACACGGCGGTACCCTGCGCACTCTGGGGGAAGGCGACGAGGCACCCCGCATCCTGCAATATGTTATGCCTTACGTCCCTGCTGCTTTCCTGAGAAATGTGAAAACTCCATCTACGGCTGCAGACAAGATGCTCACCCAGGCCCTGCAAAGTAATCTCATCACCTGCCCGATTGAGACAAATTCTATTGGCACCTTACCTGGGATACGGCAAAGCTAGTGGGGAAAAACAAACAAACAATAAAGTTCCATCTTCAATACACTCAGGGATTCCAGGAAAATATGCCGTGCCTGGAAAAAGAGAAAACTGTACCCTTAAACTATCTCACCGCCCCCGAATGCTCATTACAACGTGACTGACCTGAAAAACCCCAAGGAAGAGAACCAGCACATGAGGCTGCTCTCTACTATACATGCTGCCAGACCTCACCTGGTCCTCAAGGTCTTACCACCTCCAGCTTCCTACCTGCTATTCTCTAAATGGGCTAACATCTCCGTCCAAGGAACTGAGCCAGCTCCAAAGCTGCAGTCGACTGAAGGACCAGCAGAGCTCTGACCCTGGAGATGCCTGGCAGCAGAATGAGCTGCCCCAGCAGAGGCTCTGGGTTATATACCCCGGGCCCTGCCCACCGCCCTTCCCACCAGCACCTGGGAAAGGGGCTGGGGCAACAAGGCATAGAGCGTGCCAGAGGAGCAGCTGCTCCTTTCCTCACAGGCCTGAGAAGTACAGCATGCGAAACACTAAAACAGAGAAAGCGACCCTTAGAGGAAATGACAATACGTCCTCTTTTATTACAACTACATCAATTGTGTCAGCAATGGGGCCCAGTAGGTAAGTAAACTTAATTAATCTTTTGCAGGGCATAGACATAAAGAGAAAGACGTCATCCTGACCTAAATAGGCAAGAAGATCATTAAGCATAATAACAATATTTTTAAATCAAGACTCAATGTCCTTTAGTTTCCTCGTAAAAGAAACCCCACAACGAGTCATACAGCATTTCTAGCAAGACAACACATATAACCTGACTTCTGCCAGAACTGTGTTCTGGATCGGACCGGCAGACAGAGCACAAGCAGGAGCTTGTACGCTGTCTGTAATGCAGTGGCTGAGAAAGAACCGAGGCTTGGGGCCGCCGCTCTCCTCGGCCGAGTCTGCTCCCGTGCCCTGTCCGTCCTTGCTGTTGTGCCTTAGGCCGCGCAGTAAAACAAGTGACACGTGCTCCCTTTTAACTTCTCTCCTGATGCAGGAGAGAAGAGAGCGAGACTTAGGGACTGAAAGATAAACTGAACTGTAATGAAATCTTAACAGCAAAATAATACCAAGAAAAGACAACAGTAACAAGAAAATAATTAAATGCATACAGGACATACACAACCCGATACGTAACTCCCAGGATGACCACTGCTTCACTGGCAGGCACGGGGAAAGTCCGGGACAGCACTCGGTAACAGACTGGAACCGGATTCCAGACCCGGTTGCATAAATGCACAGATCGGGGTCAAAGGACAATGAACAGACAGAGGAATCCTCAAAGGCCAGACAACAGGTACCGACCCCTTCGATCCCGCTGCTTTTATACAGAGCGTGATGATGATGGAATGCAATACCCCATCGGTCAGGTTCGGGTCACCGGTCCCGTCTTCTCTTCACCGTGGGTGCGATCCCTCTACACTTTTCTGCTTCCGACGGGGCATATATAAAAGTTAGCTGCACTGTGCTGTTATAGGAATAAGTATAAGCAAGAGCCTCTCTGCACGGCATCCCTTGGCATTAAGTGTAAATATAAGGTCTTGGCGCTCTGAAGGCAGATACTACCTGAAAAATACGTTATTATTTTCAGAGAGTTCAGTTCATTGGAAGAGACTTACCTGCAAAGCAAAGTGACTGAAAACAACACTGGTTCTGTTGAACCTCAGTCCAGCACTTCCACGCATGGCTACGTAACCTCACATTCACATGAAAAAAAGTGGCCAAATGTATTCGTGGAGCCGCCGGTCACATCTTCCATTTAATACCTCAGCCTAAGCTACCTTTGTCCTGCGCTCCCGTCGGCTCCCCTGCGTATCCCTGTCCATCTCATCTCTCCGCATCTGAAAAAAAAAAAAAACAACACACCAACATCAAACATTACCCTGATGCAGAGCAGTAGCTTTATTCCAAAGGTCTCCTTTCTACTTAGGAACCCTGTTCACATAAGTCCAACTACAGCCTGTCATCCAAAAGAGAGGCCTGCAAACATTACACCCCACACAAAGCAGCCTGAACATCTTTGAGATACTGTCCCCTTCACTAGCCGCAAACACCCTCTCCGACTTGGCTCTGCTTATGCCAGCGCCCGCTAATGAAACACCCGTCCACGCAGCCTCTCGAGAGCTAATCGATTAGAGACGACTAAGCAACCTTTGCCTGGGTCTAGGCAGATCCTCATATTCACTACAGACTCTCATCGTGATTCTGCCTACCCTGTACACTACACGCCCGGGCAGGGCAGCCCCGAGCCAAACATACACAGACTGACGCTACACAGAACACTACGAATGACGCGCCTCAAGGATGAGAGAAAACTCTCAGCAAGAAGGATGACACCGGGACCAAAGTCACCATCGGGCAAGACGACCTGTGGCACTGTGATGGTGACGATGTGAAGAGGCTCCACAGAAGCCCCTGAAACGAAGTGTAGAACTTCACAGTTCCTGAGAAGGGACTGTCAAGCCTGACAAGACGGACATGCAGGAAGCCTAGCTTCAAGACCTAAGAACATAACGACACAGGGAAGAAGCCCCAGTTGCTAAAGTGGACCGTCCGGAAAGTTCCAAGACGCAAGACCGATGCACGCTTTAAGATTCTAATGCAACAAGAGAGGCAGACGGTTGGTGCTATGCCCATGGGTGCAGGCGTTTGACACCATAATGATGGTACCCGATGCACATTCCATGCTCCTGGAGCTTAAAGATGATCTCAAGACCCAAGAAAAGGTCTAGAATGCAAAACACAGACAACACAATCGACATGGCAACACACACAAGCTGGAACTGCCCTGCCCAGGATGCGTTAATATAATACTGGACAGTAATGTACATCGTTTACCTGCCCAAAGGAGACTGTGCCCCGGGACAGCCCTCCCCGCTACGCTAACGTCAAAGACCCCATTACACAATTGTCAGCCTCCGCCCCTTTCCGGTGCTGGTCTCTCAACTTAGCTTTTGGAGGGCTACCATCTGATTCCATCCTTGACGTAGTCCACAAAACACAACCATCCGATACGTTCTTGCGGTCACCGGCTTACTCCTCTTCCTCTGCAAAAGGAAAAGAAAAAAATAATCCCAAAAGCAGCTACAACACCAGCAATAAGCATCCTGAGAAGAGACGACGACCTCCTCCACAAAACCCCTCGAGCCTCCTGAACGCTGGTGCAGTCTGATTGCCTCCTCCGCAACGATTCCAGAGTCGGATGCTGCAGCGACAGTTATTCACGGCACCTAAGAGACCAAGAAACACAACATTTGTACTTCACTTCTGCCAAACCACCAGTCCTGTGCTCCTCCTCGATACTATCCAGCTCACCTCAAATGCGAGAGCCTATAGCAGACCAGACACCATCAACAACCAAACCCAATGACAAAACTTGTCCAAGAAAAATGTATGAACCCGCCTCCTTTTCCTAGCCATCCCCTAATGCCAAAACTTTAGAAACTCCCCCCCTTCTCCTGAACCATCAGGGAAGGAGGCTTACTGCTCCCCCACAACTCCTGCCCCTTATTTTCCAACTGCTCCTCAGGACCTGCTCTTCTGAGCCCTACCCTGTGTTTGGCAGACACCTCCTGTCTTCTGCCTTCACAGAGACTCCGGGCTCTGCTACAGACCTGGAAAACCAGGAAAACTGTTACAGAACCTACCGGTAACCGCCTGCAAACCGCAAAAGCTTCAGGGCCACTGTGATACCCTACATGGTCTGGAAGAAAACGGTGAGCCGTCCCTGCTGTTATGACCCTGTTGCTTTCTCAAAACAGATAAACTCAATATATGGATACATACAAGACAGTCACGCTAAATCCTGCTCCAGTATCTCATAACGCATCTGATTGAGACTAACAAAAACACCAACTAACATAGTGTACATCAAAATTAGAAAAGAGTACAAAGTTTTATCTTCAATAAAGTCAGAAATTACAATAAAACACACTACCTGCCATAAGCAAAAAAAGAACACATACTATTAAACCATTTAAACAAACTAAATGCTCCCTATAAAACTAAATATATGGGGGAAAAAAAAAACAAACAAACATACATCTCCACTTTCTATGGCAACCACCCTTACATTGAAAAATCTTACCTCTGACATCTTACCTATACTAGTTTAAACACTAAAACAAGCCTTCCCAAACAGCTGCACAAGCTCTAAAACAACGCTTAAGAAACATCAGAGCTCTAACCGTGGAAAAGCCCAGCACCAGAATGAGCTCCTGACCTGAAGCTGTGGCTCATATACCCCGGGCCCCGCCTGCGGCCCTGAGGCCCCGCCCACCATCTTTCCCACAATCCCCTGGGTAAAGGGTGGGGCCAACCCCCAGAAGCATAAAAGCAGCTGAAGGTGCAGTAGGTGTTGTTATTTGCTTTAAGTTTATGAACTACAAAGTACTGAAGAGTAATCCTTGCTAGAAAAAACATTATCTGCTTGTCCTCTGCAGCTACATCTATTACATCAATGATATGTCCAGGTAAGCAATTAAATTATTTTTTTACAGAATGTAGATAGAAAAAAAAAAATGTCAGACTAATCTCTATAGCAAAGTAGCTTATTCAATGAAATGATAACATTTTTATTAAAACATACATACTTAAGTGTCCTTCAAGAAAAAAAATACAAACCCCAAACCAATATATTACTGTGGGGTCATTCCTTATTTCTAGCGAGACCGTGTGCACTACTGAACTTCTGCGAGCAAGCCCTTCTTGGATGGGAGTGAGTAACAGAATCAGATTCTGTAAGAAAACTTTCTCAAAAACATTTTCCTCTGTGAAATAAGGTATTTACTGTAAATTACTGGCAATTTAAAGTCATGTTGATAATCTCTCTTTGACTTTTTACTCAACAGCGCTACTTGAGTCCCAACATACAGAAAGCAACAAAAAAGTATGGAAATACAAGTGATGTATTTCCTGAACCTGCATAAAACACCCTAATTAACATCTAAGTAGCTAGAAGAAAAACAAATTGTAAAAGGCAGCAAAAATCATCATAGTGGACATATGGATTGAAGTAGATGAAGGCTAAGAGGAGACCTGAGACTATGGTGGACATCTTTAGGAAACCCAATACAAAGTAGAAAAATATTATAACACAGAAACCAAACACAAGGCTCTAGACCACATAGATGACTTTGGAAAAGGTTCTCACAGAAAAAGATGCATTATTGCATAGATTAGAGAGGTCCTGAAGGAGCCAGAGAAACTAAATATATCTTGGGATGCGATGAGATCAACAGGGAATCGAGCAAAGTACGATTGTCCTCAGGGGACCGACTTCAGGCGCACCAAAAGCAAGAAAGAATAGGAAGACTGATGGCGTTAACTGTTGCAAACTTGGGAAAGGTTCTGAAGGGGAAAAAAGGGGTGCAAAGTGTGCTCCAGAGCTAAAATGAGGTTCTAGTGCTTAAGGGATTGTCGCGATTTTGTCCAGATTGGCCAATCAGAACAACAGATGGCCCTTCCCCCCCCTCCTCAGAAAGGAGAGGAAGAATTAGGAGACTTATGAGTTTAGAAAAAGAACTAAACTACTTCAATTTTTATTGTTCAGTTATTATTTACTATTCTCTTATTTAATATTATTTTCATTAAAGAAAAAGGTATTGTATATATATAAAACCATATCCAGCTCCCAGGATGACAATCACGTCACCAGCAGACACAGGATAAGTCCCAGACTGGAGTCAGTGACGGACAGGAGCTGAATTCCAGAACTAGAGTCAGGAGTGCTCGGATCGGGATCAAAGGCAGACAAACAGTGTCCTCTTCAGATGTCGGCCATTAAAGAAAAAGCGACCCAGAACCCTCTTGCCCCTTTGATCCCTCAACTTTTATACTGAGTGTGATGCAGATGGGATGGAATACTCTGTTGGTCAGTTTTGGGTCACCTGTCCCATCTGCTTCTCCCTGCAGGTGTGACCCCTCTACGCTTCTCTGCTTCCGACCCTCTAATGGGGCAAGCACCAGAGTTAGCTGACCTTGGTTGTTACAGCAATAAGTCTAAGCAAGAGCTTTTGTGCATACCATTCCTTGGTATAATCATAGAACCATAGGGTTGGAAGGGACCTCTGGAGATCATCTAGTCCAACCCCCCTGCCAGAGCAGGGTCACCTAGAGCAGGTTACACAGGAACACGTCCAGGTGGGTTTTGAATGTCTCCAGAGTTGGAGACTCCACCACCTCTCTGGGCAGCCTGTTCCAGTGCTCTGCCACCCTCAGGGTAAAGAAGTTCCTCCTCATGTTTAGGTGGAACTTCCTATGTTCAAGTTTGTGCCCATTGCCTCTTGTCCTGTCCCCGGGCACCACTGAAAAGAGCCTGGCCCCATCCTCCTGACACCCACCCTTTAAGTATTTATAAGTGTTGATAAGGTCACCCCTCAGACGTCTTTTTTCCAGACTGAAGAGACCCAAATCCCTCAGCCTTTCCTCATAAGAGAGGTGTTCCAGTCCCCTAATCATCTTTGTAGCTCTCTGCTGCACCCTTTCCAGCAGTTCCCTGTCCCTCTTGAACCGGGGAGCCCAGTCAGGACTTATCACTCTGAGAGTAAACAGTTGCTGAACAATATTCTGTCAATTTCAGACTTCAGTCAGTTAGAAGAGGCCCAGCTAAAAAGTAAAATTACAAATCAGAAAATTGATTCTGTTTTACCTCAAACCAGGACAGGGATGTCTTACGAGAGCTCGGCGATGGTAGCGGACGAGTCCCCACCCGAGAGACCGAATAAGCCTCACAGATAACAAGACAGAACTCTGAAGGGAATTTTGACAAAGTACAGATGACGTCAGGGGACAGAATAAAGGCATCCTAAACATCAAAGAAGTTGTTAAGGGTGCTCTGGAGAGCACAAAAAGAACAAAATCGAAAGGGAGCTGAAGTGCTGTGGGGTATAAGAAAGGACTCGGAAGACAAGGCTTTAAAAAGCGGAGGCGTTCTGAGGGGGTAGGGTAGGAAAAAAAGGCTCGGACATGCAGCAAGGCTTTAGGAGCCTCAGGAAGGGGTATGGACAAACTACAGATGAAGGAGTGGAAGCGGAACTCCGTGGAGATGCCCTCGATGGTGGAAAGAAAGATGAAGGGGCGCCACGTAGCAAAGAAACACGGGAGGCTCTGATGGAACAAGAGAGACGGAAAGGGAGATAAAATGCTATGAGGAGCTGTGGAGTTCCAGAAAGGTCTCGGGAGGCTTGGTGAGGGTGAAAAAAGGGGCATCGAGGGGTGCTGATAGACAAAAGAAGGCTGAGGGGAGGACTAGGAGGAACTTGGATGATCGTCTGAGGGGAGTACAGGTGTTCCCGGGTGGCTGGAGACGAAATACGGGAATCCTAGGTAGCACAGAGAAACAAATGAGTGCACTACATCTCAAAAATGGACCCACCGAAAATGCTATGAGATGCATGCCAGTTGCCAGGAAACTCCTGAGGGGCATCGTGACTGGGAGAAGAAAAGTCCCGACGGAACCAGAGAGACAGAAAAGCGACAGGGGACGTGATGATTAAATCTGGAGGGGATCCAGACTGAGTAAACGTTGCCTTGGAGGCCAGGGAACTAATAGCTGCACGGCTATAAGGAGGAGAGGACAGAAGAACAGCGTTGGGTGTTGAAGAACAGCCGAGAAGACCCTCCTGCCGAGCAGTGACATTCAGACTGGAAGGCCTTGCTTCCTAAACCCCTTCTCAGGGAGGAGTCTAGGTGCGGCTGGATCCAGTCTTAGCCTCCGACTGTAAAGAACAGTTCGGCAACAAATTCTGTCACAGACTTGCTTTAATACGGCTCGAGCCGAGGGACCCCCTCGATGCTTTTCCTGTGCTTTATGAAGCCTCACCATCTATGACATAAGCTATTCCTGCCCGTGTTCACGTGACAAGCGCGTGTCTCTTCTCCAATTGAATTGTTCAGCCCTTACATGTCCTCTTCGATGACTGGAGTTTTGATGCAAGTGCTTTGACCTTCTCACTCGGTTTTCTGATCTCTCTGTCCCATCTCACAGCTGTATCTCAGCCTTCTGCTGACTCAGGAGAGTAAGGTCCCTTTCTTCGTTTCCGAGAATTAGAGTTCCCTTTCCTTTGATCGTAACGGTCACTCAAATTTGTAACGTTAAGCATATGCTCTTCATCAATATTACTTATACAATTTCATTGTGTTAGTTAAGTTCCAATATATCAAATTCAAACACAACTAGTATGCACCCTTCTTGGACTAGGGAGGAGCTCAGCCAAAGTCTGATATGCTGCTAGATTACATACACACTAAACTAGGCGGGTGTGTTGATCTGCTTGAGGGTAGGTTGGCTCTGCAGAGGGATCTGGACAGGCTGGACCGATGGGCTAAGGCCAGTGGTATGATGTTCAACAAGGCCAAGGGCCGGGTCCTGCACTTTGGTCACAACAACCCCATGCAGCGCTACAGGATTGTGTCCGAGTGGCTTGAAAGCTGCCCGGCAGAAAAGGACCTGGGGGTGTTGGTGGACAGCCGGCTGAATATGAGCCAGCAGCGTGCCCAGGTGGCCAAGAAGGCCAACAGCATCCTAGCCTGTATCAGGAATAGTGTGGTGAGCCGGACTAGGGAAGTGATCGTCCCCATTTAGTCGGCACTGGTGAGGCCCCACCTCGAGTACTGCGTTCAGTTTTGGGCCCCTCCCTAAAAGAAGGACAGTGAGGTGTTGGGGCGTGTCCAGAGAAGGGCTACAAAGCTGGTGAGGGGGCCGGAGGACAAATCTTATGAGGAACGACTGAGGGAGCTGGGGTTGTTTAGCCTGGAGAAGAGGAGGCTGAGGGGAGACCTTATCACCCTCTACAACTACCTGAAAGGAGGTTGTAGAGAGATGGGGGCTGACCTCTTCTCCCTGGTGACAAGTGATAGGATGAGAGGAAATGGGTTCAAGTTATGTCAGGGGAGGTTTAGATTGCATATTAGGAAATATTTTTTCACTAAAAGGGTTATTAAACATTGGAATAGGCTGGCCAGGGAGGTGGTGGATTCACCATCCCTGGAGGTGTTTAAAAAAAAGGGTAGATGTGGTACTTAGGTGTAGGACTGTATCTGAGAGAAAATGGCCATGTGAGCCAGCCTCCCTACTATGAGAGATTAGATTAAGGGCAAAACAGGTGGTAGAAGATGGAATTAGTACATGGGGAAAAACAGGAACTGAGAAGGTAGAAAACATGTTGTGCTAATGACTAAGCAATTTACTATGCGAATTCTTGTAACCAATCTGATGCGTGAATGAACTGCATGGACAGCACATGGACAATGTAACTAGCTAATCAGAAATAAGCGAGTGGCATGTACGGCTACAACACAGGGTATAAAAGATGATGATCTGTGCTTAATAAACGGCTTCTGTTGACTCACGTTGGATCGTCTGGAGTCCAGTTATTTCTCCTCAGATGGTGACCCCGACGTGATACCGATCGGCGCTTGGCTTGAGCAACGGAATGCGAGGGGCGGAAGACCCAGAAGGAGATCCACTGGCTGGAGGACGGCTCAGCTGGACTGAGAACAGGCAGATTGGGTGGCAATCCGGAATAGAGGAAACAGACGATGTGGCCACGGACACCCAGAGAGAGGTGAGCAGCCAGGGCAGGAGATGGGGCAACAAGTAACAAAAGAAGAAGGGGCTATATTAAGACTTCTCCTGCATATCCTCTCTAAGAGATGGGTGAAATACGATGAGTGTATGCTCCGAAGGTTGTTAACCTGGTGCAGAGAGAACGGATTCGCACCAGAGCCCCAGACAGCTTTTAAACCATAAATATGGGAGGCTGTTGGGAAAAAACTGTGGGAAGTGATAAGTAAAGGAGACAAAGAGGCATCACCGTTAGCGACAACATGGTGGTTGGTGTTATCAACCTTACAAGCTATGAAGGCAGAGAGAGCCACGGCAGCCGGGGCTTTTGCAGCATTACAGCCCACGGGAGGGGGATTGAACAGGCCAGGTCCGAAGGTCTGGGACGATACCCTGCTGATCCCCTCTGCTCCACCTGAGGCCGATGGAGGAGGCAGAATGTCAGCAGAGAAGGACAGAGCCGGAGCTGTTTGCTCCTGCCATGGCTCTCCTCGCCCCCTCCCCAGTCGCCTCCCTGAGATAGAAGTGCTGGTTTTGTATGTCTGCTGTGTAAGTGTGTGTGGGCGCCAGCTTATACCTGCTGATCAGCATGTGTGCTACTGTTTGTTTTTTGTTGTGTGCAGTGTTGTTAGGTGATTCCACTTGAGCAGGTGTTCTGCCCGGTGTGGTACTGTTCTCATATGCAACTAGGGCTGACACTCCGTCAAGTGAAGAAGTTTGTATATACACAATGTTTAGACGTAAGGCGAGCGCGCCCCAGGTAGATACACCAGGATGGGCTGTAGAACCGATGGAAGTCCTGAAATATTGGGGGAGTTTTCACCAGCCGACAGGTTTACGGTCTCGGGAACGGCTCGTCCGTGCAGGGAGTATAGCTGGTTGTTTGTTGTTTGTCTATAAGATCATGGTTGATTGGGAAAAGGAGTTGAGCCAAAATCTATAGGATGCTCCGTAGGAAAATGAGAAACTGAGCTCTTGTTGCAAAGGCAGACTTTTATGTCAGTCGTAAGTGATGGAAGGAAAAAAAAAAAAAAGAAAAAAGAAAAAAAGAGGGGGGGAAAAAAAAAGAAACCAAACAGGAACAATTAGATGGGAAATGTGCCACATTAGCACAAATGTATGCCATACGCATTACGAGAAAGCATCAGAAAAAGAGAAATAGGACACCTGATTCAAAGCAGTACCATAGAGATATGTTCTTGGTTTTTTCCTATATGTGTCTATGTTATTGCATGCCTTAGTAGATTGCTCTGTGTTATACCCTGCGAGACTAAAATGAACCCAGCAGAAGCGGTCTCTTGAGAAAGGGGGGGGAATATGGGAAAGCAACGGAAGATCGGTGAGGAGGATTGTAAATACACTCAAGGGACGCACACCTGGGTGCTGGAAAACACATATATCACACCAATTGTTATTCAGTCTCAGGTGCTGGCAAGAAAAACATTTGGATGACATAAGCCTGTAATGGACTCAAAGACACCTTATCTAGCTGCTTGAGAATCTTGGCCTGTTGTGGAAGAAGATCAAAGCACAGTACCAGCAAGAACAGGGAGTCCGCATGCGATCTTGCTAACAAGGACTCTCTTGCTGCCAAGGATTCTTGCTAACAAGGACTCTCTTGCTGCCAAGGATAAGTTTAACAATGCTACTAGTTCAGCTATTTCTGAGTTATTGCTAGATGTAGATAGTATTTGATATGTGACGCTGCAAAACAGAACTGCTACTGATTTTTTGTTTTCAGCTCACAGACATGGTTGTCAAGATTTTAAAGGACTGTATTGTATGAATCTAAGTGACCACTCCAAATCCATCCATGCCCAGTTGCAGGAACTGCACCGACCTAACCAGCAACTTGTGGAGACCGCTGGGTGAAATCTCTTTGCTGGATGGATGTGGGGGTGCGGTTGGTTGAAGCAAATTATACTCATGGCCTGTGTGGAAGAAATTTGTCTGTTACGTTTAGTATGCTGTTTGCCGTGTTTAATAAGCATTATATGATCAGTTGTAGATGCCGCTTTGCATCATACCCTTGTACGAGTTGTAGAATATGTTGCTCTAAAAACTATGTGTGTATCCATGAGAACCTGACCTTCACAGAAGAAGATAACAAGAAGGGATTACAACAATGTAGTCACGTATCAGACAGCTGCTGTTAGCAAAGCTGGATCATGAGTTTGGTGAGACTCGCCGCATACACTGGCCACGCATGCAGCGACTCTAGCCTGTACTTTTCTACTCGATCCAGTGCAGGAGAGTGTGGTGGGACTCGCTGCGTGCACTGGCCGTGCATGCAGGGACTCTAGCCTGTACTTCTCCACTCAATCCAGTGCAGGATATAGGGGGGCTGTCTCGAGTCAGAGAGGGGGAAAGAGACATGAGCACACTTTGAAGATACAGGGGATGCCCTGAAGCACTGTGTCTGCCCCACCCATAAGTTTTATGTTCATTAACCCCAACAGCTCAGAAGACATTACAGCATGTTGCAAGATAAGATATAGTCTACTACTGCTGCAAGACGCATTGAACACCTTCCTACAAGAATTTCAACTTTATGCCCTGATAGGACAGTGGGATGATGCACTCGCAAAGAGCCTGACTGCATTTGCATTAGAGTGGGTATTTTTGCCAATTGTCAGCAACTGGGTCCTCTGTTATCATTTGCGGGGGTTAACCCGTTTACACCTGATGAACTTCGGCAATCCGATGTTATGCGCATTATGGAATTTGGACATGTTTCAGTTGATTAGTTTTCTCACTTTATTGTAGCTACTGCTCATACAGGAGAGAAGGCTTGTGATGTTATTCGACATTGGTTGCAATGCATTGCAGTCATGGGAGTACCGAAAACTATAAAAACTGATAATGAACCAGCTTATGTGTCCGCTACAGTACCAATTTTTTGTTTGTTTTTTTTTTTTTTTTTTACAGATATGGGGTATTAAACGTGTCACCGGTATTCCTCATTCCCCGACTGGGCAAGCAATTGTGGAGCATATGCATCATACTTTAAAAACCATGCTTGCTAAACAAAAAAGGGGGAATCCCATAGGTATGACACCTCAAGAGTGACTGTATAAAGAAACTCATGTTTTAAATTTTCTAAACATGTCTTCTTTGTTATCCACAGCAGTAGATCGACATTTTGTAAGAACTGTTCGATGGCCTGAACAACCGAAGGTGTATTATAAGCACCTTAAATTGGGGTGCATGCTAACCACAGATAATACTGCAACAAATAGAAGTTGTGAGCAAGACAATTCTGTAATGATTTGTACTTCTCATCCGTATGTTTGCTTTGGCTCAAAATGCAAGTATACGAGAATATAATCAGTCTTAATTGTGTAAATTTAACGTGAGTAAGGTATAAAACAGCAGTAATATGGATAGGGAACTGGCAAAATGCATTAAAAACATGTCTTTCTCTGTATTGTGATTGGGAGTACAACCCTCGCAGACTTTGTGTTACATCTCTCCCCTGGAATATGTTGCTACATGGCTGAGAAATGGTTAAACACCATTTCCAAGGTGCTTTTGACATGTTGTTGCAACAAAATATTCGTCCTTTGCATGATCAGCTAAAAGCTCAAATACTAAAGATTCAAGACTTAATGAACTGCAACGTATTTGAAATATTACAAAAGGATTTCTCGTGGGTAAATCCAAAGAAACTGGCTTTCTGGGCTAAATTTAGGAATCTGGGTATTTATTGCCTTAGCAGGGTTCTTTTTGATTCTGTTTTTAATTGTGTTTAGTATATAACCTGCTAGGAGCGTCACAACGAGTAGAAGCACAAGTCATGGCGCCCTTGTTAATAAATGGTCTGGTATTAAACAAAAAAGGGGGAGATATGGAGATCTACAAGCAGAGGCCTGCGTACAGCCAGAGACACAGTGAGCAGAGCACACAGGAAACATAGAGCCAAGAGAACAGTTCATACCTTCACTCCATCCTGTGATGACCATATAACATTTTCGAATCTCGGACAAAGAATAGGGCTAAGTATTCTTCCCTCGCTAGGAACAGCAACGGCATTAAATATGTTGAATAAGATAGGGCGTTGGGCAAGTAAACAGATAAACCTTACAACTGAAATCATATCTAGCTTGTTTACTGATGTTGATAGCATTCGGCATGCTACATTGCAAAATCGAGGGGCTATTGATTTTTTGCTGTTAGCTCAGGGTCATGGATGTGAAGATTTTGAAGGTATGTATCGTATGAACCTTTCCGACCACTCATCATCCATTCATAAGCAGTCACGGGATCTGAAGGACAACATGTCCAAATTAAACGTGGTCAAAAATAGTTTCGATGATTGGTTAAACTCATGGGGTATAACGGGATGGTTATCAGACTTACTAAAGCAAGGGCTCATACTATTGTTGGTTATATTATTATTGATTATGGTAGCCTCGTGTGTTCTCTGCAAAGTGACTGACATGATAGAAAATGCCATGCATAAGGTCTTGCTGGCTCAAGAAGAAAAAGGGGGTATTGTAGGAATGTATCTGAGAGAAAATGGCCATGTGAGCCAGCCTCCCTACTATGAGAGATTAGATTAAGAGCAAAACAGGAGGTAGAAGATGGAATTAGTACATGGGAAAAATGGGAACTGAGAAGGTAGAAAACATGTTCTGCTAATGACTAAGCAATTTACTATGTGAATTCTTGTAACCAATCTGATCTGTGAATGAACTTCATGGACAGTGTGTGGACAGTGTAACTAGCTAATCAGAAATAAGCAAGTGGCATGTACGGCTACAACACAGGGTATAAAAGATGATGATCTGTGCTTAATAAACGGCTTCTGTTGATTCACATTGGATCGTCTGGAGTCCAGTTATTTCTCCTCACTTAGGGACATGGTTTAGAGGTGGTTTTGGTCAGGGTAGGTTAATGGTTGGACTTGATGATCTTAAAGGTCGCTTCCAACCTCAGCGATTCTATGACTCTATATTGCAGCCCAAGGCTCCACAGGTCTAGGTACTTACGCTAAGCAAAACTTCGGTGTGTGACACTGTGTCACATATATGGACTTGGGAAGTCTTCCGAGGGAAGGAGAGGGGTGCGCGAAGTCCGCGACAAAGCTGAATATGTGCTAAGGGTAACCTCAGAGGCATCCATAGCTGTTGTGACATGATGAGAAGGGTCCTGAATGGGCCATAGGGACGGAAGAAGGTACAGGGACACGAGGAGGAAAGTGGAGGGGGGCGGTGGAACGGAGTGCAGATGTCCTCAGGAGGCTGGGGACCAAATGGAAGCATCCTAGATGGCACAGAGGGTGATAACAGGGCTCTGAGGCACAAACACAGCTGAGGACGGGTTTCTGAGAGAAAGAGCTCAGACATAAAATTTTATAAGTCACAGGAATTAAGAAAATAAGAAAAAAAAATTAAAGAATAGAAATGGCGAACTCAAAACACTTAGAAAGAAAATCAAAAAACAGAGGGCACGAAGGAAAGACAAGAAACAATTAAAAAGAAAGACAGCAAAGGAGATAAGCGTAAACAGAAAATCTTAAAAGCGTCCGTGATTAAAGGAGCAAGGAAACGAATTACAGAATAACAATGGCAAACTAAATCGGAGACGTAGAAACAAAAATTAAAAAGCAACAGCGTTAAGGAAAGACAATAAATAATTTTAAAATGACAGCAAAGAGAACAAAAGTATACATAGCAAGAACACTGAAAAAGCGGTAGCCGGTAGAGTAAATAAAGAGGAATATTACAAAATAGGGATGGCAAACAAAGACAGATGTAGAAAGACAATTTTAAATGCAACAGCAGAAAGGAAAGACAAGAAATGATGCAATGAAAAGATAAGCCATAAAGACAACAAACAAGACAAAAAAAACCCAAAACTTAAGAAGTGATGGGGATTGGGGAAACAAAACAAAATAATTAGGAAACACAGACAGCAAACTGCAACGGAGATGTAGAAAGAAAATTTTAAAAAGCCTCTGCATTAAAGAAATAAGAAAAAAATTAAAAATATACCCAGTGCACCAGATAAAAATGGACAAAAAGAACCTTTTAAAAGCAAGACTGATGACAGAAAGAAAGGAAAAAAATTAAAAACATAGCAAGAGCAAAATAAATACAAAAGTGTAAACGCAAAGGAGTAAAAGACCAATACAGAACAAACAAAAAATTGGTATTAGCAGCTTCATAAAAGTAGACACAGAATTTTTAAAGCGAGGGGGTAAAAGAAAGACAGGAAAAATTAAAAGGTGAAAATGGCAAACTGGATAAAAGTTGATAGAAAATTTAAAAAACAAACAGATTAAGAAAACAGGGAGCAAAAAAAAAAAATAGGCTCAAACAACTGAATAAATAAAGACAATGAAACAAAATTGGAAAAGTAACAAAGTAGAGCACAGACAAAAAGAATTAAAAAACACAGACAGGAATCTGGGTAAATGGAGACACAGAAAGAAGATTTGGAAAGGAACGGGGTACTGGCCATACAGGTAGGCAGCCATTTAAATAGCAGGAGCTGGAGTCGGACCAACAGCCACAGGACACTGGAAGAGGGATGCGGGGTGGAGCAGAGGGAGTCACTGGAATTAGAGACAGGTTGCTGGGTAGAGGGAGACCTACAAATGCAATTTTCACAAGCAATAGCGAAGAAGGCAGCGGGGGAAGAATAAAATAAGAGCGGATGGGGAGCTGGGAAGGCAGAGGCACAGAAAGGAAATGGAGAAGGGGAGAAAGAACATGCTGGCATTAAGCAGAAGAGCAAAAAGCTTTGGGGAGCCAGAAGCCGGGACAAGCAAGGTGGCAGGCAGAGATCAGAAGAGGCACGGCAGGGAAAGGCCTGGACATGCACAAGAGGGCACATGACTCACCGCAGCTCCTGGCACGTGTGGGAGACCTTCGCTGCTCACGGGCTTCTCTCTCTGCCCCTTTGTCCTCGGTGGTGCGGGCAGCCTGACGACCCTTGCCCACCTAGGAGCGGGCAGGGGGTGCCTCGACGCTCTTGTCCCATGAAGCTCACACGCGCAGCCGACGAAGGCAGCGAGCTCACGGCGCTCTGTGCTGGTGGTGCCCTCAGTCAGGGATGGCTGGGAGGGATCCTTCCTCGCTGCGGGGACCGTCCGTTCCTGGCTGGAGGCACCCGCCTGTCAGAACCCCCTTCATTTGACTCCTCAGCCAGCGCTGGCAGGCAGCTGTGCCCAGGCAGCCCCCTTAGAAGTTAGAGGCCCTTGGCAAAGCAGACCCATCCCCAGGGCAGCCTTTCTTTTTAAGCCCTTGGCCCAGCCCATGCTCACCTCATGGGTCCCACCTGGGCTGCCTCAGCCCCAGCTGGAGCCCATTGCCAAAGCCCCACAGCACATCACCCCCTCCCCTGAGCCTCTCCCCGACCACCAGCTCTGCATCTTCTTCCTAGATGCTCTCCCTCCACTTTTAGGGGGAACCCCATGTGACACACACCGCCCACCCCACAACAAAGTCTTGTTTTGATTTACAACTACCATCCAGAGCAACACTACAACCTGCCATTAAAAAAAGAAACAAAAAGCAAAAAACACAAACCCACAAACATTACACCCCACACAAAGCAGCCTTAACAGGTTTGAGATGCAGTCTGCTTCACTACTGCTGAACAGCTCTGCTCATCCCAAAAAAAAAAAACCCTAATAAAAGAGCTGCCCACACCACCTGCTGATGGCTACTTGATGGGAGTTGACTGTACCACCTTTGCCTCAACAGTATCATTAGATCAACGTATTACCCATAGACTCTTGCTGCTCTTCCCCTTACCCCTGACTCTACGCGACCGGGCAGAGCAGCTCCAAGCCCACCACACACAAGCACAGACCAACACTACACACAACACTACAAACAATGCACCTCACAGATCAGAGAAAACTCTCAGCAAGAAGGATGACACTCCGACGTAAGTGATTGTCAGGCAAGAAGACCTGTGGGCCCATGACGGTGACATGAGAAGCCTCTAGGGAAAGACCAGGAAATGAGGACAACATAATGGCCCGGGACAACAAGCGACTCTCAGACTGAGATGATGTATGCGCAGGAAGCCGGTCTTCAAGACCTAAGAACTTAAGGATGCATGGAAGAAGTCCCAGTCACTGAAAACGGATGGCTAGAGAACAGAGCTGCTCCCGCAGCCAGGAACAACACTGTAAATGAGGACCGTCCAGAAACTTCTGAGTTTCTAAAGACCCAGCTGCGCTTTAAGCTTATGATGCAAGAAAAGCAGCACCTGACTGGGGCAGTGCCAATGTGTACAGGCATTCAAGGCTCTAGGGATGGTGCCTGAAGTACAGACCACGCTCCTCAAGTGGAAAGAGAACATCAAGACCCAAGGAAGGACAGAAAACACACCACACAAACAACACGATGGACACAGGCTGGAACCGCCCTGCCCGGCTCATGCTAGCATCGTGCTGAAGACTAACCCGCTCCCTTTACCTGCCCAAAGGGGACTGCTCCAGCCCTCTGCCCTTCTCTAACTTTAAGACGCCTCCCTGCAACTCCCAAACTTCTCCCCTCCTCCCAAGCCCTCCCCAGCTCTGGCCGCTCAACTTAGCTTTCAGACGGCTGGAGGTCTTAAATCCCACGTCCATGGAGGGAAGAAGTCCCAGTCACTGAAAACAGACGGTTAGAGAACAGAGCGCATTTAGAAACATAAACACAGTGATTCCACAAGGGCACCTGTGCACGTGATGGCACTTTACCACATGCAAGATGTAACATTATACAGGGCAGTACAAGGCTAATACACAGTCAAATAAGGAGCAACCCATCGCAAAATTCATGATACAGTGTAGTACTATGACAGAATGTCACAAAAGATGAAGAAAACAATGATACAGCAATAAAATACAATACGTAACAGAATACAGGGCAGTACAAGCAAATACACAATCAAATAAAGAACTAATTACAAAACTCAAAATACAGTGCTGTACAATCCCAGACAGTCTCAGGTGGCGGTAAAGACACTCACAGGGGAATAGAGTTCAAGACGTAACTCCGAACAGGCCGGTACAAGGCAATACAGGGTCAAATAGAGTACAACAGCCTAAGAAGCTCTCAATACAGTGCCTGTCAATGCCAGAATACATCAGATGGCTCGCGGCACGGTGAGAGGGCAATACAACGCAAGACTTTAGGAAAATACAGGGCAGTACAAGGCAATACGTCGTCAAAGATAGAACAACCGATCAAAAACACCCTCAGTTGAGTGCCGTACAATCCCAGAGACTCTAAAAGGACAGTTAAGACAATTTCATGGCAACACAACGCACAATGTAACACAATACAGGGCACTACAAGGCAATACAGAACAATATAAAAAACAACCTATCAAAACCCCACAATACGGTGCGGTACAATCCCACACGGTCTCAGGTGGCGGTCGAGACAGTTATGGGGCAACACAATCCGAGATGCAACAGTACACAACAGAGTAGAATGGAATAGTAGAATGGTCGCTGCGCACTGAGCAAACACTGAGCAAGCGAGCTGCAAGGGGGCGTTCCCTGGGTGTGACCCGAGGTATCACCCAGGTGCACCACAACGAGAGTGTACTTCCTGGGCTGGAGAAGGGGGTGGCCAAGCAGGGTGTGACACACCAGTCCAATCACTGCGGTCTGCACAGCAGTCGTGCAGGACAGAGCTGAAAGACTGCTAACCCGGCTAGGTAGTGATGGTAACTACTCGCAAGATGACTGTGGCGTCTGTGAGCTCCACAACCACCAGGTCTGATGCCGCCTCTCAGACGGAGCTCTTGTGGGAACATGCTACCACACAGACATCGGGCTGTAGGGTATGCCCTACTCTTACGCCAGTGTCGGATGGCAATGATGGGCATACCTGTAGGAGATGTGCTCAGGTAGAGGATCTTCTCCAATTAGTCATGGAGCTCAGGGAGGAGGTAAGTAGGTTGAGGAGCATCAGGGAATGCGAGAGGGAGATAGACTCCTGGAGCAGAATCCTGCATCCCATGACAGAAACCCAGCAGGCAGATAAAACCCCTGCAACAGAGAGCTCCATATCCTCTCTCACCTCAACTGAAGGCGGTAACCTGGAGGACAGGGGGCAATGGCAGGAAGTTCCTGCGCGGCGCAACAGGCGCTGCACTCGAGACTGCCCGATGACTACCCCATCTTCCCAGGTGCCATTAGTTAACAGGTACAGTGCTCTACAGAGGAACCTGGATGATGACGAGCACAATATTTCTCCTATTTCTCCTACCCTGGAGCCGCCAGCAAGGTCTAGTCAGACCTCCCCCTGCATCAAAACCTCTGTGGTAAAGAAGAAAAGACGGGTCCTTGTCATAGGTGACTCATTACTGAAAGGAACAGAAGGCCCAATATGCAGGCCGGACCCGGTACATAGGGAGGTCTGCTGCCTCCCTGGGGCCCGGGTCAAGGACGTGAAGAGGATGCTTCCTTCCCTGGTACGGCCCTCAGACTACTATCCACTTTTGCTCTTTCAGGTAGGCAGCGACGAGGTAACAAGAAGAAGTCCAAGGGCAATGAAGAAAGATTTCAAGACCCTGGGACGGCTGGTCAAGGGATCGGGAGCGCAAGTTGTGTTCTCGTCTATTCCCCCAGTTGCGGGGTATGATGAGGGGCTAAATAGAAGGACCCAGCAGATCAATGCCTGGCTTCGAGCTTGGTGCTGCCGGCAGGACTTTGGGTTCTTTGATCATGGCCTGATCTACAAAACTCCTGGCCTGCTGGTAACAGGCAGGAATACCTTGACCTCCAGGGGAAAAAGGGTTCTAGGACAAGAGTTATCGGGGCTCATTGAGAGGGCTTTAAACTAGATCTGAAGGGGGGTGGGGATGGTACTGGGCTTGCTGGTGAGGTGCCAGCGTGTAGTTGCTCAGCGCTCGTGGGCCAGTGTGCCAGTATTTCTGAAAGCCAGAAGGCACACCACATCTCAAGGGTCAAAGCTACACACACAACTCCCTCTCTGAAATGCTTATACACCAATGCACGCAGCATGGGGAATAAGCAGGAAGAGCTGGAGGTCTGTGTGCGGTTGCGGGGCCATGATCTCATTGCAATTACTGAGACGTGGTGGGACAACTCGCATGACTGGAATGCTGTCATGGATGGCTATGTCCTTTTCAGGAAAGACAGACCAGCAAGGCGTGGTGGTGGAATTGCACTCTATGTGAGAGAGCATTTGGAATGCATCGAGCTCTCACTAGGGGCGGATGAAGAGCGGGTTGAGAGCTTATGGGTGAGGATTAAGGGACAGGCAAATACGAGGGACACTGTTGTGGGTGTTTATTACAGGCCACCTGATCAGGATGGGGAGACTGATGAGGCTTTCTACAGACAACTGAAGGTAGCCTCGCAAGCGCAGGCCCTGGTTCTCATGGGGGACTTCAATCACCCCGATATCTGCTGGGAAGACCACACAGCCAGGCATGCACAGTCCAGGAGGCTCCTCCAGTGCATTGATGACAACTTTTTGACACAGGTGGTACAGGAGCCAACAAGGAGAGGAGCACTTCTAGACCTGGTACTGACAAACACAGAGGGAGGGATTGGTGGAGGACATTAAGGTTGGGGGCACCCTAGGTTGTAGTGATCATGAAATGATTGAGTTCAGGATCATGGGTACTATCAACAAAACAACAACAAGAAGTAAAATTACAACCTTGGATTTCAGGAGGGCTAACTTCGACCTCTTCAAGAAACTGCTTGGAGAGATCCCGTGGGCTAGGGCTCTGGAAGGCAAAGGGGCTCAAGAAAGCTGGTTGATATTCAAAGACCACTTTCTCCAAGCTCAGGATCGGTGCATCCCTAAGAGAAAGAAATCGGCCAAGGGACGCAGGAGACCTGCATGGTTGAGCAGGGAGCTTCAGAAAAAGCTCAAGTGGAAGAAGGAAGTTTATAATAAGTGGAAGAAGGGACTGACCCCTTGGGAGGATTACAAGAATGCCACCAGAGCGTGCAGGGATGAAACAAGGAAAGCCAAGGCCGCCTTGGAATTAGACCTGGCTAGGGACATCAAGCACAACAAAAAGAGCTTCTACAAGTATATTGGAAGCAAAAGGAAGACCAGAGAAGTTGTAGGCCCACTGCTGAATGAGGCAGGAGTCATGGTGACGGAGGATGTGGAGAAGGCAGAGTTACTGAATGCCTTCTTTGCTTCGGTCTTTTCTGCTCGGCCCAGCCCTCAGGAGTCCCAGGCATTGAATAAAGTAACAGGGAAAGAAGACGACTTCCCTTGGGTTGAGGAGGAGCGAGTGAGGGACCAATTAGATCATCTAGATATTCACAAGTCCATGGGCCCTGATGGGATGCACCCGAGAGTGCTGAGGGAGCTGGCAGAAGTCATTGCTGGGCCGCTCTCCATCATCTTTGAAAAGTCCTGGAGAACAGGCGAGGTGCCTGGGGACTGGAGGGAAGCCAATGTCACTCCAGTCTTCAAGAAAGGCAAGAAGGAGGAGCTGGGGAACTACAGGCCGGTCAGCCTCACCTCCATCCCTGGAAAGATGATGGAACAGCTCGTTCTGGGTGTCATCTCAAGGCACGTGGAGGAAAGGAAAGCTATCAGAAGTACTCAGCATGGATTCACCAAGGGGAAATCATGTCTGACTAATCTGATAGCCTTCTACGATGGCATGACTAGATGGATAGATGAGGGGAGGGCGGTAGATGTGGTCTACCTTGACTTAAGCAAGGCGTTTGACACGGTCTCCCACAGCATCCTCATAGGGAAGCTTAGGAAGTGTGGGTTAGATGAATGGACAGTGGGGTGGATAGAAAACTGGTTGAAAGATAGAGCTCAGAGGGTTGTGATTAGGGGCACAGAGTCTAGTTGGAGACCAGTGACGAGTGGTGTTCCCCAGGGGTCAGTACTGGGTCCAGTCCTCTTCAACATATTCATCAATGACCTGGATGAGGGGATAGAGTGCGCCCTCAGCAAGTTTGCTGATGACACCAAGCTGGGTGGGGTGGCTGACACACCGGAAGGCTGTGCCGCCATACAGAGAGACCTGGACAGGTTGGAGAGTTGGGCAGAGAGGAACCTTATGAAGTTCAACAAGGGCAAGTGTAGGGTGCTGCACCTGGGAAGGAACAACCCCATGCACCAGTACAGGCTGGGGGCTGACCTGCTGGAGAGCAGCTCAGCTGAAAGAGACCTGGGAGTCCTGGTGGACAACAGGCTGACCATGAGTCAGCAATGTGCCCTTGTGGCCAAGAAGGCCAATGGCATCCTGGGCTGCATCAAGAAGAGTGTGGCCAGCAGGTCGAGGGAGGTCATCCTCCCCCTCTACTCTGCCTTGGTGAGGCCGCACCTGGAGTACTGTGTCCAGTTCTGGGCTCCCCGGTTCAAGAGGGACAGGGAACTGCTGGAGAGGGTGCAGCAGAGGGCTACAAAGATGATTGGGGGACTGGAACACCTCTCTTATGAGGAAAGGCTGAGGGATTTGGGTCTCTTCAGTCTGGAAAAAAGACGGCTGAGGGGTGACCTTATCAACGCTTATAAATACTTAAAGGGTGGGTGTCAGGAGGATGGGGCCAGGCTCTTTTCAGTGGTGCCCGGGGACAGGACAAGAGGCAATGGGCACAAACTTGAACATAGGAAGTTCCACCTAAACATGAGGAGGAACTTCTTTACCCTGAGGGTGACAGAGCACTGGAACAGGCTGCCCAGAGAGGTGGTGGAGTCTCCAACTCTGGAGACATTCAAAACCCGCCTGGACATGTTCCTGTGTAACCTGCTCTAGGTGACCCTGCTCTGGCAGGGGGGTTGGACTAGATGATCTCCAGAGGTCCCTTCCAACCCTATGATTCTATGATTCTATGATTCTATGATTCTATGAATACGCAGTCAAATAAATAGCAACCCATTAAAACAAACAAACCACAATACAGTGCAGGACAACACAAAAAATAAATGAGATGGCACTCAAGACAGAGCAAAACAATGCAAGAAGTAACAAAAGAGAGGGGCGTACCGTGAAATACAGAGTCAAATAAACAACCAATTAAGTATCCCGCAATGCAGTGCGCTGCAATGCCAAAATACGTCAGACAGCAGTCGAGGAAACAACAGAGCTATGCAATGGATGACATAACAACACAGGGTGGTACAACACCAAAATGTATCAGATGGCACTCAGAACAATAACACGGCAATACAATGCAAGATGCAAGAATACAAGGCGGTAACAAGGCAATACACGGTCAAATACAGAACCACCAATAAAACCTGCACAATACAGATCGCTACAATCCCAGAACGTCTAAAGTGACAGTGAACGGAATGACGGGTCAATACAATGCAAGATACAGCACTACACAGGGCAATATGCAGCAACACGCCTTCAAATAAAGAACAACCGACTAAAAAACGCACAATACGCACCAGTGCAATGCCGGAAGAGATCAGATGGCAGTCAGGGCAATTACAGGGCAATACAATGCAAAACGTGATGCCATAAAGAATAGTACAAGGCAATGGGCAGTTGTGGCAGGCAGAGCGATTCACATCACTCCTAAGAGAGAAGGGGAGAAACATTTAGAAACACACACACAGGGATTCAACAAAGGTAGCAGTGCACGTGACAGCGCTTCACCAGACTGCACGGCCACGTACCCCGGGTTATTTACTGCCTAGGGGCCACTCACATCAACAACCGCCCCTTAAAAAAAAACGACAGCTCAGTGCAGCACCCTGCCAGAATATACATCACGTGGCACTCAGGACAATTACATGGCAACACAATGCCAAACGTAACACAACACAGGGCAGCACAATGCAAAACAGAATGAAAGAACGAACAACCTGACAAAACCCCTACATACCCGTCAGTACCATCCCACAGGGCGTCACGTGGCGGTCGAGACAGTTACAGGACAACAGAATCCGAGACGTAACATTACACAGCGCAGTACAGTGCAATAGTCAGTCAAATAAACAACCCACGAAGGGACCCACAATACTGCGCGTTCCAGCGCCAACAGATGTCAGACAGCAGGCAAGATACCGACAGAGCAATACAGCGCACAACGTAAGACAACAGAGGACGGTCTAATGCTCAGACGCATCAGACGGCAGTCAAAACAATGACGCGGCAATACAATTCGAGACCCAACACAAAGGCGGTAGCACGGCAACACACGGTGGTCAAAGAAAGAGCACCCGGTAAAACCCCCACGATACAGATGGCTACTATCCCAGAGTGTCTACAATGACAGTGAAGAGAACGACGGGGCAATGCAACGCAAGACAGAACGCCATACAGGGCACTGCAAGGCAATACGCAGCCACATCAAGAACAAACGTTTAAAAAAAACCGCAAGACCGAGCGGCACATACCGGAACGGACCAGACGGTCGTCAGGGCGATTACAGGGCAATACAATGCAAGACAAAACACAACACGGGGCAGGACGAGGCAAGAGGTAGTCAAATAATGAACCGCCGATCGAAAACCCACAGAGGAGTGCGCTGCAATCCCGGTCGCAGATGGCACTCCATAAAATGACTGAGCAATAGAATCCAAGACATAACATTATACGGTGCCGTAGAATGCAATATGCAGTCAAACAGAGAACAACCCATTACAAAACCGACGAGACAGCGCACTGCAATGAGAGACCATATCAGATATCCATCAAGACGGGTCCCGAGCAATACAATGCAAGACCTAACAGTATACCGGGCTCTACAATATGAGACACCGTGAAAGAAAAAGAAAACGAGTGCAGAACTGCACGGTCTTGAGAATTTTTTAACACGATGGCTGAAATGACAATCCAAACAATGACAGGGTAATCCAACACCAGACATAGCACTATACGGGTCAGCACAACCCAATACCCGCTCAAATAATCAGCAAACATTTCTAGGACTGCACAGGATGGGGAATTGTTTAACGAATACACAGTTCAATAAACAACAGCCAATTGTCGGACTGCAGTGGACTGTGAAAGTTTTAAACACAAAGTCTAAAGTCACAAACCCGACACTGACAGGACGATACAATGCGAGACAGCGTAACGGCGTACATGGCAGTACAATGCAATACACCGTCAAATAGAAAACAGCTGATGAAGGAAGTGACAATACGGTGGCATACAATGGCAGAATAGATCAGATGACAGTCAAGACAACAACAGAGCCATACAACGCAAGACGTAACACCACACGGCGACAGACAAGGCAAGATGCAGTTGTGGCGGGCAGAGCGATTCACTTCACTCCTAAGAGAGAAGGAAACATTTAGAAACACACACACACACACACAGGGATTCAACAAAGGTAGCAGTGCACGTGACAGCGCTTCACCAGATTGCACGGCCACGTACCCCGGGTTATTTACTGCCTAGGGGCCGGGGTCAGACGAGCTGTCAGGGAGACCCTCCCCTTGAGTCACGAGGCTCGGAAAGGACCCCCTTGCTTTCTAAACTCCTTCTCCGAGAGGAGCCTAGCTGCGGCTGGATCCCATCCTTGCCCCGGCCTTGGGCAACCCTTTCCCTCTAAAGGATTCTATCTGCGCCATCAACCCGTTCTATCACTCAGCTAAGATTGCAAAGCTCTGCACGCTATTAGTCACTTACCCAGATTCTGCTGCGGCAAGGCGTCTCTCAACCTCGAGGAGCAGAACCTTACGTGAGCGTCCCCGCTCAAGCGCAGGAGGTGGCGAACAGGCCGCTGCCGGGCAGGAAGGCTCCAAGGGCTCTCTTCCTGTCCACTATCTGTAGAGGCAGCTAATTGACTTCTAGTCAGATCAGCCTGGGAACAAAATAGCTCAGTCCCCACTCCAGAAGGAGTGTTGACTCTGTTGCCTGCGGGGAGGAGAGAAAGGGGGGTTGGGGGGGTGACGGGGTGGGAAACGGCGGGGGGCAGGGCACCGCACCACCACGCCGGTCAAACAAAGAACAACCGATTCAATAATTCACAACACAGTGCGGTACAATCCCAGACAGTCTAAAACAACAGTCGAAACAGTGATAGACCAATACAATGCAAGACATAACACACCACGGGGCAGCACGAGGCAATACGCAGCCAAATTAAGAACGACCGATCAACACACCCACGACAGCGTGCAGTCCTGCGACAGAATGTTTCAAGTGACCGTCAAAACAACGATGGGGCAATGCAATGCAATGCCTAACAATACAGGACGCTACGATGGAACACACAACCCAAGAACTCATTCAGAAACTCACAATACCGCGCAGTACAATCCCAGACAAGCTAAAATAACAAGCAAGACAACAACGTCAGGGCAATACAATGCAAGACGAAGTTACACAGGGCAGTACAACGCCATACACAATCAAATAAACAGCAGCCAAGGAAAGAATTCACAGTACAGTGCCATACAATGCCAGACTATCACTCAGATGGCAGTCGAGACAACGACACAGCAACACAGCGCAAGGCGTAACACAATACGGGGCACTACAAGACACTGCACGGTCAAAGAAACAACAACCTATTAGAGAAGTCACAATACAGTGCAGTCCTCTGACAGAACGTCTATAAAAAGACCGTCTAGACAATGACAGGGTAATACAACGCAAGACGAAACACGATACAGGGCACTACAAGGCAAAACACACTCACATCAACAACCGCCCCTTAAAAAAAAACGACAGCTCAGTGCAGCACCCTGCCAGAATATACATCACGTGGCACTCAGGACAATTACATGGCAACACAATGCCAAACGTAACACAACACAGGGCAGCACAATGCAAAACAGAATGAAAGAACGAACAACCTGACAAAACCCCTACATACCCGTCAGTACCATCCCACAGGGCGTCACGTGGCGGTCGAGACAGTTACAGGACAACAGAATCCGAGACGTAACATTACACAGCGCAGTACAGTGCAATAGTCAGTCAAATAAACAACCCACGAAGGGACCCACAATACTGCGCGTTCCAGCGCCAACAGATGTCAGACAGCAGGCAAGATACCGACAGAGCAATACAGCGCACAACGTAAGACAACAGAGGACGGTCTAATGCTCAGACGCATCAGACGGCAGTCAAAACAATGACGCGGCAATACAATTCGAGACCCAACACAAAGGCGGTAGCACGGCAACACACGGTGGTCAAAGAAAGAGCACCCGGTAAAACCCCCACGATACAGATGGCTACTATCCCAGAGTGTCTACAATGACAGTGAAGAGAACGACGGGGCAATGCAACGCAAGACAGAACGCCATACAGGGCACTGCAAGGCAATACGCAGCCACATCAAGAACAAACGTTTAAAAAAAACCGCAAGACCGAGCGGCACATACCGGAACGGACCAGACGGTCGTCAGGGCGATTACAGGGCAATACAATGCAAGACAAAACACAACACGGGGCAGGACGAGGCAAGAGGTAGTCAAATAATGAACCGCCGATCGAAAACCCACAGAGGAGTGCGCTGCAATCCCGGTCGCAGATGGCACTCCATAAAATGACTGAGCAATAGAATCCAAGACATAACATTATACGGTGCCGTAGAATGCAATATGCAGTCAAACAGAGAACAACCCATTACAAAACCGACGAGACAGCGCACTGCAATGAGAGACCATATCAGATATCCATCAAGACGGGTCCCGAGCAATACAATGCAAGACCTAACAGTATACCGGGCTCTACAATATGAGACACCGTGAAAGAAAAAGAAAACGAGTGCAGAACTGCACGGTCTTGAGAATTTTTTAACACGATGGCTGAAATGACAATCCAAACAATGACAGGGTAATCCAACACCAGACATAGCACTATACGGGTCAGCACAACCCAATACCCGCTCAAATAATCAGCAAACATTTCTAGGACTGCACAGGATGGGGAATTGTTTAACGAATACACAGTTCAATAAACAACAGCCAATTGTCGGACTGCAGTGGACTGTGAAAGTTTTAAACACAAAGTCTAAAGTCACAAACCCGACACTGACAGGACGATACAATGCGAGACAGCGTAACGGCGTACATGGCAGTACAATGCAATACACCGTCAAATAGAAAACAGCTGATGAAGGAAGTGACAATACGGTGGCATACAATGGCAGAATAGATCAGATGACAGTCAAGACAACAACAGAGCCATACAACGCAAGACGTAACACCACACGGCGACAGACAAGGCAAGATGCAGTTGTGGCGGGCAGAGCGATTCACTTCACTCCTAAGAGAGAAGGAAACATTTAGAAACACACACACACACACACAGGGATTCAACAAAGGTAGCAGTGCACGTGACAGCGCTTCACCAGATTGCACGGCCACGTACCCCGGGTTATTTACTGCCTAGGGGCCGGGGTCAGACGAGCTGTCAGGGAGACCCTCCCCTTGAGTCACGAGGCTCGGAAAGGACCCCCTTGCTTTCTAAACTCCTTCTCCGAGAGGAGCCTAGCTGCGGCTGGATCCCATCCTTGCCCCGGCCTTGGGCAACCCTTTCCCTCTAAAGGATTCTATCTGCGCCATCAACCCGTTCTATCACTCAGCTAAGATTGCAAAGCTCTGCACGCTATTAGTCACTTACCCAGATTCTGCTGCGGCAAGGCGTCTCTCAACCTCGAGGAGCAGAACCTTACGTGAGCGTCCCCGCTCAAGCGCAGGAGGTGGCGAACAGGCCGCTGCCGGGCAGGAAGGCTCCAAGGGCTCTCTTCCTGTCCACTATCTGTAGAGGCAGCTAATTGACTTCTAGTCAGATCAGCCTGGGAACAAAATAGCTCAGTCCCCACTCCAGAAGGAGTGTTGACTCTGTTGCCTGCGGGGAGGAGAGAAAGGGGGGTTGGGGGGGTGACGGGGTGGGAAACGGCGGGGGGCAGGGCACCGCACCACCACGCCGGTCAAACAAAGAACAACCGATTCAATAATTCACAACACAGTGCGGTACAATCCCAGACAGTCTAAAACAACAGTCGAAACAGTGATAGACCAATACAATGCAAGACATAACACACCACGGGGCAGCACGAGGCAATACGCAGCCAAATTAAGAACGACCGATCAACACACCCACGACAGCGTGCAGTCCTGCGACAGAATGTTTCAAGTGACCGTCAAAACAACGATGGGGCAATGCAATGCAATGCCTAACAATACAGGACGCTACGATGGAACACACAACCCAAGAACTCATTCAGAAACTCACAATACCGCGCAGTACAATCCCAGACAAGCTAAAATAACAAGCAAGACAACAACGTCAGGGCAATACAATGCAAGACGAAGTTACACAGGGCAGTACAACGCCATACACAATCAAATAAACAGCAGCCAAGGAAAGAATTCACAGTACAGTGCCATACAATGCCAGACTATCACTCAGATGGCAGTCGAGACAACGACACAGCAACACAGCGCAAGGCGTAACACAATACGGGGCACTACAAGACACTGCACGGTCAAAGAAACAACAACCTATTAGAGAAGTCACAATACAGTGCAGTCCTCTGACAGAACGTCTATAAAAAGACCGTCTAGACAATGACAAGGCACTACAACGCAAGACGAAACACGATACAGGGCACTACAAGGCAAAACACACTCACATCAACAACCGCCCCTTAAAAAAAAACGACAGCTCAGTGCAGCACCCTGCCAGAATATACATCACGTGGCACTCAGGACAATTACATGGCAACACAATGCCAAACGTAACACAACACAGGGCAGCACAATGCAAAACAGAATGAAAGAACGAACAACCTGACAAAACCCCTACATACCCGTCAGTACCATCCCACAGGGCGTCACGTGGCGGTCGAGACAGTTACAGGACAACAGAATCCGAGACGTAACATTACACAGCGCAGTACAGTGCAATAGTCAGTCAAATAAACAACCCACGAAGGGACCCACAATACTGCGCGTTCCAGCGCCAACAGATGTCAGACAGCAGGCAAGATACCGACAGAGCAATACAGCGCACAACGTAAGACAACAGAGGACGGTCTAATGCTCAGACGCATCAGACGGCAGTCAAAACAATGACGCGGCAATACAATTCGAGACCCAACACAAAGGCGGTAGCACGGCAACACACGGTGGTCAAAGAAAGAGCACCCGGTAAAACCCCCACGATACAGATGGCTACTATCCCAGAGTGTCTACAATGACAGTGAAGAGAACGACGGGGCAATGCAACGCAAGACAGAACGCCATACAGGGCACTGCAAGGCAATACGCAGCCACATCAAGAACAAACGTTTAAAAAAAACCGCAAGACCGAGCGGCACATACCGGAACGGACCAGACGGTCGTCAGGGCGATTACAGGGCAATACAATGCAAGACAAAACACAACACGGGGCAGGACGAGGCAAGAGGTAGTCAAATAATGAACCGCCGATCGAAAACCCACAGAGGAGTGCGCTGCAATCCCGGTCGCAGATGGCACTCCATAAAATGACTGAGCAATAGAATCCAAGACATAACATTATACGGTGCCGTAGAATGCAATATGCAGTCAAACAGAGAACAACCCATTACAAAACCGACGAGACAGCGCACTGCAATGAGAGACCATATCAGATATCCATCAAGACGGGTCCCGAGCAATACAATGCAAGACCTAACAGTATACCGGGCTCTACAATATGAGACACCGTGAAAGAAAAAGAAAACGAGTGCAGAACTGCACGGTCTTGAGAATTTTTTAACACGATGGCTGAAATGACAATCCAAACAATGACAGGGTAATCCAACACCAGACATAGCACTATACGGGTCAGCACAACCCAATACCCGCTCAAATAATCAGCAAACATTTCTAGGACTGCACAGGATGGGGAATTGTTTAACGAATACACAGTTCAATAAACAACAGCCAATTGTCGGACTGCAGTGGACTGTGAAAGTTTTAAACACAAAGTCTAAAGTCACAAACCCGACACTGACAGGACGATACAATGCGAGACAGCGTAACGGCGTACATGGCAGTACAATGCAATACACCGTCAAATAGAAAACAGCTGATGAAGGAAGTGACAATACGGTGGCATACAATGGCAGAATAGATCAGATGACAGTCAAGACAACAACAGAGCCATACAACGCAAGACGTAACACCACACGGCGACAGACAAGGCAAGATGCAGTTGTGGCGGGCAGAGCGATTCACTTCACTCCTAAGAGAGAAGGAAACATTTAGAAACACACACACACACACACAGGGATTCAACAAAGGTAGCAGTGCACGTGACAGCGCTTCACCAGATTGCACGGCCACGTACCCCGGGTTATTTACTGCCTAGGGGCCGGGGTCAGACGAGCTGTCAGGGAGACCCTCCCCTTGAGTCACGAGGCTCGGAAAGGACCCCCTTGCTTTCTAAACTCCTTCTCCGAGAGGAGCCTAGCTGCGGCTGGATCCCATCCTTGCCCCGGCCTTGGGCAACCCTTTCCCTCTAAAGGATTCTATCTGCGCCATCAACCCGTTCTATCACTCAGCTAAGATTGCAAAGCTCTGCACGCTATTAGTCACTTACCCAGATTCTGCTGCGGCAAGGCGTCTCTCAACCTCGAGGAGCAGAACCTTACGTGAGCGTCCCCGCTCAAGCGCAGGAGGTGGCGAACAGGCCGCTGCCGGGCAGGAAGGCTCCAAGGGCTCTCTTCCTGTCCACTATCTGTAGAGGCAGCTAATTGACTTCTAGTCAGATCAGCCTGGGAACAAAATAGCTCAGTCCCCACTCCAGAAGGAGTGTTGACTCTGTTGCCTGCGGGGAGGAGAGAAAGGGGGGTTGGGGGGGTGACGGGGTGGGAAACGGCGGGGGGCAGGGCACCGCACCACCACGCCGGTCAAACAAAGAACAACCGATTCAATAATTCACAACACAGTGCGGTACAATCCCAGACAGTCTAAAACAACAGTCGAAACAGTGATAGACCAATACAATGCAAGACATAACACACCACGGGGCAGCACGAGGCAATACGCAGCCAAATTAAGAACGACCGATCAACACACCCACGACAGCGTGCAGTCCTGCGACAGAATGTTTCAAGTGACCGTCAAAACAACGATGGGGCAATGCAATGCAATGCCTAACAATACAGGACGCTACGATGGAACACACAACCCAAGAACTCATTCAGAAACTCACAATACCGCGCAGTACAATCCCAGACAAGCTAAAATAACAAGCAAGACAACAACGTCAGGGCAATACAATGCAAGACGAAGTTACACAGGGCAGTACAACGCCATACACAATCAAATAAACAGCAGCCAAGGAAAGAATTCACAGTACAGTGCCATACAATGCCAGACTATCACTCAGATGGCAGTCGAGACAACGACACAGCAACACAGCGCAAGGCGTAACACAATACGGGGCACTACAAGACACTGCACGGTCAAAGAAACAACAACCTATTAGAGAAGTCACAATACAGTGCAGTCCTCTGACAGAACGTCTATAAAAAGACCGTCTAGACAATGACAAGGCACTACAACGCAAGACGAAACACGATACAGGGCACTACAAGGCAAAACACACTCACATCAACAACCGCCCCTTAAAAAAAAACGACAGCTCAGTGCAGCACCCTGCCAGAATATACATCACGTGGCACTCAGGACAATTACATGGCAACACAATGCCAAACGTAACACAACACAGGGCAGCACAATGCAAAACAGAATGAAAGAAAGAACAACCTGACAAAACCCCTACATACCCGTCAGTACCATCCCACAGGGCGTCACGTGGCGGTCGAGACAGTTACAGGACAACAGAATCCGAGACGTAACATTACACAGCGCAGTACAGTGCAATAGTCAGTCAAATAAACAACCCACGAAGGGACCCACAATACTGCGCGTTCCAGCGCCAACAGATGTCAGACAGCAGGCAAGATACCGACAGAGCAATACAGCGCACAACGTAAGACAACAGAGGACGGTCTAATGCTCAGACGCATCAGACGGCAGTCAAAACAATGACGCGGCAATACAATTCGAGACCCAACACAAAGGCGGTAGCACGGCAACACACGGTGGTCAAAGAAAGAGCACCCGGTAAAACCCCCACGATACAGATGGCTACTATCCCAGAGTGTCTACAATGACAGTGAAGAGAACGACGGGGCAATGCAACGCAAGACAGAACGCCATACAGGGCACTGCAAGGCAATACGCAGCCACATCAAGAACAAACGTTTAAAAAAAACCGCAAGACCGAGCGGCACATACCGGAACGGACCAGACGGTCGTCAGGGCGATTACAGGGCAATACAATGCAAGACAAAACACAACACGGGGCAGGACGAGGCAAGAGGTAGTCAAATAATGAACCGCCGATCGAAAACCCACAGAGGAGTGCGCTGCAATCCCGGTCGCAGATGGCACTCCATAAAATGACTGAGCAATAGAATCCAAGACATAACATTATACGGTGCCGTAGAATGCAATATGCAGTCAAACAGAGAACAACCCATTACAAAACCGACGAGACAGCGCACTGCAATGAGAGACCATATCAGATATCCATCAAGACGGGTCCCGAGCAATACAATGCAAGACCTAACAGTATACCGGGCTCTACAATATGAGACACCGTGAAAGAAAAAGAAAACGAGTGCAGAACTGCACGGTCTTGAGAATTTTTTAACACGATGGCTGAAATGACAATCCAAACAATGACAGGGTAATCCAACACCAGACATAGCACTATACGGGTCAGCACAACCCAATACCCGCTCAAATAATCAGCAAACATTTCTAGGACTGCACAGGATGGGGAATTGTTTAACGAATACACAGTTCAATAAACAACAGCCAATTGTCGGACTGCAGTGGACTGTGAAAGTTTTAAACACAAAGTCTAAAGTCACAAACCCGACACTGACAGGACGATACAATGCGAGACAGCGTAACGGCGTACATGGCAGTACAATGCAATACACCGTCAAATAGAAAACAGCTGATGAAGGAAGTGACAATACGGTGGCATACAATGGCAGAATAGATCAGATGACAGTCAAGACAACAACAGAGCCATACAACGCAAGACGTAACACCACACGGCGACAGACAAGGCAAGATGCAGTTGTGGCGGGCAGAGCGATTCACTTCACTCCTAAGAGAGAAGGAAACATTTAGAAACACACACACACACACACAGGGATTCAACAAAGGTAGCAGTGCACGTGACAGCGCTTCACCAGATTGCACGGCCACGTACCCCGGGTTATTTACTGCCTAGGGGCCGGGGTCAGACGAGCTGTCAGGGAGACCCTCCCCTTGAGTCACGAGGCTCGGAAAGGACCCCCTTGCTTTCTAAACTCCTTCTCCGAGAGGAGCCTAGCTGCGGCTGGATCCCATCCTTGCCCCGGCCTTGGGCAACCCTTTCCCTCTAAAGGATTCTATCTGCGCCATCAACCCGTTCTATCACTCAGCTAAGATTGCAAAGCTCTGCATGCTATTAGTCACTTACCCAGATTCTGCTGCGGCAAGGCGTCTCTCAACCTCGAGGAGCAGAACCTTACGTGAGCGTCCCCGCTCAAGCGCAGGAGGTGGCGAACAGGCCGCTGCCGGGCAGGAAGGCTCCAAGGGCTCTCTTCCTGTCCACTATCTGTAGAGGCAGCTAATTGACTTCTAGTCAGATCAGCCTGGGAACAAAATAGCTCAGTCCCCACTCCAGAAGGAGTGTTGACTCTGTTGCCTGCGGGGAGGAGAGAAAGGGGGGTTGGGGGGGTGACGGGGTGGGAAACGGCGGGGGGCAGGGCACCGCACCACCACGCCGGTCAAACAAAGAACAACCGATTCAATAATTCACAACACAGTGCGGTACAATCCCAGACAGTCTAAAACAACAGTCGAAACAATGACAGACCAATACAATGCAAGACATAACACACCACGGGGCAGCACGAGGCAATACGCAGCCAAATTAAGAACGACCGATCAACACACCCACGATAGCGTGCAGTCCTGCGACAGAATGTTTCAAGTGACCGTCAAAACAACGATGGGGCAATGCAATGCAATGCCTAACAATACAGGACGCTACGATGGAACACACAACCCAAGAACTCATTCAGAAACTCACAATACCGCGCAGTACAATCCCAGACAAGCTCAAATAACAAGCAAGACAACAACGTCAGGGCAATACAATGCAAGACAAAGTTACACAGGGCAGTACAATGCCATACACCATCAAATAAAGAGCAGCCAAGGAAAGAATTCACAGTACAGTGCCATACAATGCCAGACTATCACTCAGATGGCAGTCGAGACAACGACACAGCAACACAGCGCAAGGCGTAACACAATACGGGGCACTACAAGACACTGCACGGTCAAAGAAACAACAACCTATTAGAGAAGTCACAATACAGTGCAGTCCTCTGACAGAACGTCTATAAAAAGACCGTCTAGACAATGACAAGGCACTACAACGCAAGACGAAACACGATACAGGGCACTACAAGGCAAAACACACTCACATCAACAATCGCCCCTTAAAAAAATACCACAAAACAGTGCACCACCCTGCCACAATATATCACGTGGCACTCAGGACAATTCCATGGCAATACAATGCCAAACGTAACACAACACAGGGCAGTACAATGCAAAACAGAATGAAAGAAAGAACAACCTGACAAAACCCCAACACACAGGGCAGTACCATCCCACAGGGCGTCACGTGGCGGTCGAGACAGTTACAGGACAACAGAATCCGAGACGTAACATTACACAGCGCAGTACAGTGATATAGTCAGTCAAATAAATAACCCACGAAGGGACCCACAATACTGTGCCTTCCAACGCCAACAGAGGTCAGACAGCAGGCAAGATACCGACAGAGCAATACAGCGCACAACGTAAGACAACAGAGGACGGTCTAATGCTCAGATGCATCAGATGGCAGTCAAAACAATGACGCGGCAATACAATTCGAGACCTAACACAAAGGCGGTAGCACGGCAATACACGGTGGTCAAAGAAAGAGCACCCGGTAAAACCCCCACGATACAGATGGCTACTATCCCAGAGCGTCCACAATGACAGTGAGGAGAACGACGGGGCAATGCAACGCAAGACAGAACACCATACAGGGCACTACAAGGCAATACGCAGCCACATCAAGAACAAACGTTTAAAAAAACCGCAAGACCGAGCGGCACATACCGGAACGGACCAGACGGTCGTCAGGGCGATTACAGGGCAATACAATGCAAGACAAAACACAACACGGGGCAGGACAAGGCAAGAGGTAGTCAAATAATGAACCGCCGATCAAAAACCCACAGAGGAGTGCGCTGCAATCCTGGTCGCAGATGGCACTCCATAAAATGACTGAGCAACAGAATCCAAGACAACATTATAGGGGGCAGTAGACTGCAATCTGCAGTCAAACAGGGAACAACCCATTACAAAACTGACGAGAAAGCGCGCTCTATTGATAGAAAATATCAGATATCATTCGAGACGCGTCCAGAGCAATACAATGCAAGACCTAACAGTATACCGGGCACTACAATGCGATACACGGTGAAATACAAAGAAAATGATTCTAGAACTGCATACAAAACTGACGAGACAGCGCACTGCAATGAGAGACCATATCAGATATCCATCAAGACGGGTCCCGAGCAATACAATGCAAGACCTAACACTATACCGGGCTCTACAATCCAATACACGGTGAAATACAAAGAAAACGAGTCCAGAACTGCACAGTCTTGAGAATTTTGTAACACAATGGCTGAAATGACAATCCAAACAATGACAGGGTAATCCAACACCAGACATAGCACTATACGGGTCAGCACAACCAAATACCCGCTCAAATAATCAGCAAACAATTCTAGGACTGCACGGGATTGGGAATTGTTTAACGAATACACAGTTCAATAAACAACAGCCAATTGTCGGACTGCAGTGGACTGTGAAAGTTTTAAACACAAAGTCTAAAGTCACAAACCCGACACTGACAGGACGATACAATGCGAGACAGCATAACGGCGTACATGGCAGTACAATGCAATACACCGTCAAATAGAAAACAGCTGATGAAGGAAGTGACAATACGGTGGACTACAACGGCAGAAAAGATCAGATGACAGTCAAGACAACAACAGAGCCATACAACGCAAGACGTGACACCACACGGGGCCGGACAAGGCAATATGCGGTTGTGGCAGGCAGAGCGATTCACTTCACTCCTAAGAGAGAAGGGGAGAAACATTTAGAAACACACACACACAGGGATTCAACAAAGGTAGCAGTGCACGTGACAGCGCTTGCAGCTACATCTATTGCATCAATGATGTGTCCAGGTAAGCAATTAAATTATTTTTTTACGGGATGTAGATAGGAAAAAAATAAACGTCAGACTAATCTCTATAGCAAAGTAGTTTATTCAATGCATTGATAACATTATCATTTCAATTTAGGTACTTAAGTGTCCTTCAAAAAGGAAAAAATACAAACCCAAACACGATATATTATTATGGGGTCATTCCTTATTTCTAGCGAGACCGCGTGCACTACTGAACTTCTGCCAGAAGCCCTTTTTGGATGGGATGAGTAACAAAACAGAATCAGATTCTGTAAGAAAACTTTCTCCAAAACATATTCCTCTGTGAAATATGGTATTTACTGTAAATTGCTGGCAATTTAAAGTCATGTTGATAATCTCTCTTTGACTTTTTACTCAACAGCGCTACTTGAGTCCCAAAACACAGAAAGCAACAAAAAAGTATGGAAATACAAGTCACATATTTCCTGAACCTCCATAAAGCACCCTAATTAACATCTAAGTAGCTAGAAGAAAAACAAATTGTAAAAGGCAGCAAAAATCATCATAGTGGACATATGGATAGAAGTAGATGAAGGCTAAGAGGAGATCTGAGACTATGGTAGACATCTTTAGGAAACCCAATACAAAGTAGAAAAATATTATACCACAGAAACCAAACACAAGGCTCTAGAGCACATAGATGACTTTGGAAAAGGTTCTCACAGAACAAGACGCGTTATCGCATAGATTAGAGAGGTCCTGAAGGAGCCAGAGAAACTAAACATATCTTGGGATGCGATGAGATCAACAGGGCATCGAGCAAAGTACGATTGTCCTCAGGGGACCGACTTCAGGCACACCAAAAGCAAGAAAGAACAGGAAGACTGATGGCATTAACCGTTGCAAACTTGGGAAAGGTTCTGAAGGGAAAGAAGGGGTGCAAAGTGCGCTCCAGAGCTAAAATGAGGTTCTGGCGCTTAAGGGATATCTTGCGAGAGCTCGGCGATGGTAGCGGACGAGTCCCCGCCTGAGAGACCGAATAAGCCTCACAGATAACAAGACAGAACTCTGAAGGGAATTTTGACAAAGTACAGATGACGTCAGGGGACAGAATAAAGGCATCCTAAGCATCAAAGAAGAAGTTAAGGGCGCTCTGGAGAGCACAAAAAGAACAAAATCGAAAGGGAGCTGAAGTGCTGTGGAGTATAAGAAAGGACTCGGAAGACAAGGCTTTAAAAAGCGCAGGCGTTCTGAGGGGGTAGGGTAGGAAAAAAAGGCTCGGACACGCAGCAAGGCTTTAGGAGCCTCAGGAAGAGGTACGGACAAACTACAGACGAAGGAGTGAGAGCGGAACTCCATGGAGACGCCCTCGATGGTAGAGAGAAAGATGAAGGGGCGCCACGTAGCAAAGAAGCACGGGAGGCTCTGATGGAACAAGAGAGACAGAAAGGGAGATAAAATGCTATGAGGAGCTGTGGAGTTCCAGAAAGGTCTCGGGAGGCTTGGTGAGGGTGAAAAAAGGGGCATCGAGGGGTGCTGATAGACAAAAGAAGGCTGGGCGGAGGACTAGGAGGAACTCGGATGATCATCTGAGGGGAGTACGCATGTTCCCGGGTGGCTGGAGACGAAATACGGGAATCCTAGGTAGCACAGAGAAACAAATGAGTGCACTACATCTCAAAGACGGACCCACCTAAAATGCAACGAGATGCATGCCGGTCACCGGGAAACTCCCGAGGGGCATCGTGACCGGGAGAAGAAAAGTCCCGAGAGAGCCGGAGAGACAGAAAAGCGACAGGGGACGTGATGATTAAATCTGGAGGGGATCCAGACTGAGTAAACGTTGCCTCGGAGGCCAGGGAACTAATAGCTGCACGGGTATAAGGAGGAGAGGACAGAAGAACAGCGTTGGGTGTTGAAGAACAGCGTTGGGTGTTGAAGAACAGCGTTGGGTGTTGAAGAACAGCCGAGAAGACCCTCCTGCCGAGCAGTGACATTCAGACCGGAAGCCCTTGCTTCCTAAACTCCTTGTCAGGGAGGAGTCTAGGTGCGGCTGGATCCAGTCTTAGCCTCCGACTGTAAAGAACGGTTCGGCAACAAATTCTGTCACAGACTTGGTTTAATATGGCTCGAGCCGAGGGACCCCCTCAATACTTTTCCTGTGCTTTGTGAAGCCTCACAGTCTGTGACATAAGCTATTCGTGCCTGTCTTCACGTGAGAAGTGCGTGTCTCTTCTCCGATTGAATTGTTCAGCCCTTACATGTCCTCTTCAATGACTGGAGTTTTGATGCAAGTGCTTTTACCCTCTTACTTGGTTTTCTGATATCTTCATCCCATCTCACACCTGTATCTCATCCTTCTGCTGACTCAGGATAGAAAGGTCCCTTTCTTAGTTTCCAAGAATTAGAGTTCCCTTTCCTTTGATCATAACGGTCACTCAAATTTGTAATGTTAAGCATACGCTCTTCATTAATATTACTTATACAATTTCATTGTGTTAGTTAAGTTCCAATATATCAAATTCAAACACAACCACTATCCACCCTTCTTGGACTAAGGAGGAGTTCAGCCAAAGTTTGCTATGCTGCTAGGTTACATATTGCAGCCCAAGGCTCCGCAGGTCTAAGCAAAACTTCGGTGTGTGACACTGTGTCACATATATGGACTTGGGAAGTCTTCTGAGGGAAGGAGAGGGGTGTGCGAAGTCCATGACAAAGCTGAATATGTGCTCATGGTAACCTCGGAGGCATCAATAGCTGTTGTGACATGATGAGAAGGGTCCTGAATGGGCCATAGGGACGGAAGAAGGTACAGGGACACGAGGAGGAAAGTGGAGGGAGGGCAGTGGAACGGAGTGCAGATGTTCTCAGGAGGCTGGGGACCAAACAGAAGCATCCTAGATGGCACAGAGGGTGATAACATGGCTCTGAGGCACAAACACAGCTGAGGACGGGTTTCTGAGAGAAAGAGCTCAGACATAAAATTTTATAAGTCACAGGAATTAAGAAAATAAGAAAAACCCCTAGAGAATAGAAATGGTGAACTCGAAACACTTAGAAAGAAAATAAAAAAGACAGAGGGCACTAAGGAAAGACAAGAAACAATTAAAAAGAAAGACAGCAAAGGAGATAAGCGTAAACAGAAAATCTTAAAAGCGTCCGTGATTAAAGGAGCAAGGAAACGAATTACAGAATAACAATGGCAAACTAAATCGGAGACGTAGAAAAAAATTAAAAAGCAACAGCATTAAAGACAGACAATAAATAATTTTAAAATGACAGCAAAGAGAACAAAGGTATACATAGCAAGAACACTGAAAAAGCGGTAGCCAGTAGAGTAAATAATGAGAAATATTCCAAAATAGGGACAGCGAACCAGGACACATGTAGAAAGACCATTTTTAAATGCAACAGCAGAAAGGAAAGACAAGCAATGATTCAATGAAAAGATAAGCCATAAAGACAACAAACAAGACAAAAAACCCCCAAAATTTAAGAAGTGATGGGGATTGGGGAAACAAAACAAAATAATTAGGAAACATGGACGGCAAACTGCAACGGAGATGTAGAAAGAAAATTCTAAAAAGCCTCTGCATTAAAGAAATAAGAAAACAGTTAAAAATATACCAGATAAAAATGGAAAAAAACCCAAACCTTTTAAAAGCAAGGCTGATTGCAGAAAGAAAGGAAAAAAATTAAAAACATAGCAAGAACGAAATAAATAAAAAAGTGTAAACGCAAAGGAGTACAAGACCGATACAGAACAGGCAAAAATTGGTACTGGCAGCTTCATAGAAGTAGACAGAGAATTTTTAAAGCAAGGGGGTAAGAGAAAGACAGGAAAAATTTAAAGGTGAAAAGGGCAAACTGGATAAAAGTTGATAGAAAGAAAATTTAAAAGACAAACAGATTAAGAAAACAGGGAGCAAAAAAAAAAATAGGGTCAAACTGAATAAAGACAAAGAAACAAAATTGGAAAAGTAACAAAGTAGAGGACAAGCAAGAAGAATTAAAAAACACAGACAGGGATATGGGTAAACGGAGACACAGAAAAAGATTTGGAAAGCAACGGGGTACTGGCCATACAGGTAGGTAGCAAATTAAGTAGCAGGAGGTGGAGTCGGACTGACAGCCACAGAGAAAGGACACTGGAAGAGGGATGAGGGGTGGAGCAGAGGGAGTCACTAGAAATAGAGACAGGTTGCTGGGTAGAGGGAGACCTACAAATGCAATTTTCACAAGCAATAGCGAAGAAGGCAGCGGGGGAAGAATAAAATAATAGCGAATGGGGAGCTGGAAATGCAGAGGCACAGAAAGGAAATGGAGAAGGGGAGAAAGAACATGCTGGCATTAAGCAAAAGAGCAAAAAGCTTTGGGGAGCCAGAAGCCGGGACAAGCAAGGCAGCAGGCAGGGATAGAATCATAGAATCATAGAATTGCTGAGGTTGGAAGGGACCTTTAAGATCATCGAGTCCAACCTTTAACCTACCCTGACAAAAACCACTTCTAAACCATGTCCCTAAGTGCCCCATCTACCCTTTTTTCAAACACCTCCAGGGATGGTGAATCCACCACCTCCCTCGGCAGCCTATTCCAATGTTTAATAACCCTTTCAGTGAAAAAATGTTTCCTAACATCCAATCTAAACCTCCCCTGACGTAACTTGAACCCGTTTCCTCTCGTCCTATCACTTGTCACCAGGGAGAAGAGGTCAGCCCCCATCTCTCTACAAGCTCCTTTCAGGTAGTTGTAGAGGGTGATAAGGTCTCCCCTCAGCCTCCTCTTCTCCAAGGTAAACAACCCCAGCTCCCTCAGTTGTTCTTCATAAGGTTTGTCCTCCAGACCCCTCACCAGCTTTGTAGCCCTTCTCTGGACACGCTCCAACACCTCAATGTCCCTCTTGTAGCGAGGGGTCCAAAACTGAACGCAGTACTCGAGGTGGGGCCTCACCAGTGCCGAGTACAGGGGGATGATCACTTCCCTAGATCGGAAGAGGCATGGCAGGGAAAGGCCTGGACATGGACAAGAGGGCACATGACTCACCGCAGCTCCTGGCATGTGTGGGAGACCTTCGCTGCTCACAGGTTTCTCTCTCTGTCCCTTCGTCCTCTGTGGTGCTGGCGGCCTGACCCTTGCCCACCTAGGAGCGGGCAGGGAGAAATGCTCTTGTCCCATGAGGCTCACACGCGCAGCCGACGAAGGCAGCGAGCTCCCGGTGCTCTGTGCTGGTGGGGCGCTCTGTCAGGGATGGCTGGGAGGGATCCTTCCTCGCTGCGAGGACCGTCTGTTCCTGGCTGGAGGCACCTACCTGTCAGAACCCCCTTCGTTTGACTCCTCAGCCAGCGCTGGCAGGCAGCTGCGCCCAGGCAGCCCACTTGGAAGCTAGAGGCCCTTGGCGAAGCAGACCCATCCCCAGGGCAGCCTTTTTTTTAAGCCCTTGGCCCAGCCCATGCTCACCTCATGGGTCCCAAATAGGCTGCCTCAGCCCCAGCTGGAGCCTGCTGGGAAGAGGGGCCATTGCTAAAGCCCCACAGCACATCACCCCCTCCCCTGAGCCTCTCCCCGACCACCAGCTCTGCATCTTCCTCCTAGATGCTCTCCCTCCACTTTTAGGGGGAACGCTGTGTGACACACACCGCCCACCCCACAACAAGGTCTTGTTTTGACTTAGAAATGCCTTCCAGAGTAACACTACAACCTGCCGTTAAAAAAAAAAAAAACACACACACACAAAACCACAAACATTACACCCCACACAAAATGACTCTCAAACTGAGAAGATGTATGTGCAGGAAGCCTGGCTTCAAGGCCTAAGATCTTAAGAATGCAGGGAAGAAGTCCCAGTCACTGAAAACAGATGGCTAGAGAACAGAGCGCGTTTAGAAACACACACACAGTGATTCAACAAAGGTAGCAGTGCACGTGACAGCGCTTCACCAGATTGCACGGCCACGTACCCCGGGTTATTTACTTCCCATGGGCCAGGGTCAGACAAGCTGTCAGGGAGACCCTCCCCTTGAGTCATGAGGCTTGGAAAGGACCCCCTTGCTTTCTAAACTCCTTCTCGGAGAGGAGTCTAGGTGCGGCTGGATCCGATCCCTGCCCCGGCCTTGGGAACCGTTTCCCTCTAAAGGATTGTATCTGCTCCATCAATCCGTTCTATCGCTCAGCTAAGATTGCAAAGTTCTGCACGCTATTAGTCACTTACCCAGATTCTGCTGCGGCAAGGCATCTCTCAGCCTCGAGGAGCAGAACCCTACATGAGCATCCCCGCTCAAGCGGAGGTGGTGGCGAACAGGCGGCTGCTGGGCAGGAAGGCTCCAAGGGCTCTTGTCCTGCCCACTAGTTGTAGAGGCAGCTAATTGACTTTTAGTCATATCAGCCTGGGGAAAAAAAAAAATCTAAAGTCCCCACGCCAGAAGGAGTGTTGACTCTGTTGCCTGCGGGGAGGGGAGAAAAGGGGGTTGGGGGGGTGAGGGGGTGGGAAACCGGGGAGGAGGGCACCGCACCACCACACCAGTCAAACAAAGAACCACCAATTCGATAATTCACTATACAGTGCAGTACAATCCCAGACAGTCTAAAACAACAGTCGAAACAATGACAGACCAATGCAATGCAAGACATAACACAACACGGGGCAGCACAAGGCAATACGCAGCCAAATTAAGAACAACCGATCAACACACCCACAATACAGTGCAGTCCTACGACAATGTTTACAGTGACCATCAAAACAATGATGGGGCAATGCAATGCATAACAATACAGGACGGTGTGATGGAACACACAACCCAAGAACTCATTCAGAAACTCACAATACAGTGCAGTACAATCTCAGACAAGCTCAAATAACAAGCAAGACAACATCGTCAGGGCAATACAATGCAAGACAAAGCTATCCAGGGTGGTAAAACGCCATACGCATTCAAATAAAGAACAGCCAAGGAAAGAATTCACAGTACAGTGCCATACAGTGGCAGACTATCTATCAGATGTCAGGCGAGACAGCAACAGAGCAATACAACGCAAGGCATAACACGATATGGGGCACTACAAGACACTGCACGGTCAAAGAAACAACAACCTATTAGAGAAGTCACAATACAGTGCAGTCCTGTGACAGAACGTATAAAATGACCTTCTAGACAATGACAGGGCAATACAACGCAAGACAAAACACGATACGGGGCAGTACAAGGCAAGACACACTCACATCAACCACCCCTTAAAAAAAACCCACAACACAGTGCGGTACCATGCCAGAATATATCACGTGGCACTCAGGACTATTATATGGCAATACAATGCCAAACGCAACACAACATGGGGCAGTCCAATGCGAAACAGAATGAAAGAAAGAACAACCTGACAAAACCCCAACATACAGGGCAGCACTATCCCACGGAGCATCAGGTGGTGGTCGAGACAGTTACAGGACAACAGAATCCGAGACGTAACGTTAGACAGTGCAGTACAGTGCAATAGTCAGTCCAATATACAACCCACGAAGGGACCCACAATACTGTGTGTTACAACGCCAACAGATGTGAGACAGCAGGCAAGATAACGACAGAGCAATACAATGCACAACGTAAGACAACAGAGGACAGTATAATGCTAAGATGCATCAGATGGCAGTCAAAACAATGACGCGGCAACACGATTCGAGACCCAACACAAAGGCGGTAACACGGCAATACATGGTCAAAGAAAGAGCACCCGGTAAAACCCCCATGATACAGATGGCTACTGTCCGAGAGTGTCTACAATGACAGTGAAGAGAACGACAGGGCAATACAATGCAAGATAGAATACCACACAGGGCACTACAATGCAATACGCAGCCAAATAAAGAACAAACGTTTAAAAAAAACCGGAAGACCGAGCGGTACATACCGGAATGGTAGTCAGGGCGATTACAGGGCAATACAATGCAAGACAAAACACAACACGGGGCAGGACGAGGCAAAAGGTAGTCAAAATAACAAACTGCCGATCGAAAACCCACAGAGGAGTGTGCTGCAATCCCAGTCGCAGATGGCAGTCGATAAAATGACTGAGCAATAGAATCCAAGACATAACATTATAGGGGGCAGTAGAATGCAATATGCAGTCAAACAGAGAACAACCCATTACAAAACTGACGAGACAGTGTACTACAACGCGAGAATATATCAGATATCAATCAAGATGGTTCCAGGGCAATACAATGCAAGACCTAACAGTATACCGGGCACTACAACCCAATACATGGTGAAATAACAAGAAAACGATTCTAGAACTGCACGGTATTGAGAATTTTTTAACACAATGGCTGAAATGACAATCCAAACAATGAAAGGGTAATACAACACAAGACATATCACTATGCGTGTCAGTACAACCCACTACCCGCTCAAATAAACAGCAAACAGTTATAGGACTGCACGGGATTGAGAATTGTTTAACAAATACACAGTTAAATCAACAACAGCCAATTGTAGGACTACAGTGGACTGTGAAATTTTTAAACACAAAGTCTAAAATCACAAACACGACAGTGACAGGACAATACAATGCGAGACGTAACAGCATACATGGCAGTACAGTGCAATATACTGTCAAATAAAAAACAGCTGATGAAGGAAGTGACAACATGGTGGTGTATAATGGCAGAATATATCAGATGACAGTCAAGACAACAACAGAGTGATACTGTGCAAGACATAACACCATACAGGGCAGTACGAGGCAATACACAGCCACATAAGAACCCATAAAAGACATCACAATACAGTCCAGTCCTAGGACAGAATCTCTGAAGTGACCGTCAAGACGAAAGGGCAATAACAATGCAAGACTTAACACCATACAGGGCCGGACAAGGCAATACGCGGTTGTGACAATCAGAGCAATTAACTTCACTCCTAAGAGAAAAGTAGAGAAACATTTAGAAACACGCACACAGTGATTCAACAAAGGTAGCAGTGCACGTGACAGTGCTTCACCAGATTCCATGGCCATGTACCCCAGATTATTTACTGCCTAGGGGCCACGGTCACACTATCTGTTAAGGAGACCCTCCCATTGAGTCACAAGGCTTGGAAAGGACCCCCTTGCTTTCTAAACTCCTCGGAGAGGAGTCTAGGTGCGGCTGGATCCGATCCTTGCCCTGGACTTGGGCAACGGTTTACCTCTAAAGGATTTTAGCTGCGCCATCAATCCATTATATCGCTGAGCTAAATTGTAAAGTTTGGCATGCTATTAGTCACTTACCGATACTCTGTTACGGCATGGCATCTCTCAGCCTCGAAGAGCAGAACCTTAAGTGAGTGTCCCCGCTCCAGGGGAGATGCTGGCGAACAGGCTGCTGCATTGCAAGAGAGCTCAAAGGGCTCTTGGTCTGTCCACTCGTTATATAGCAAACTAACCAACTTAGAGTGTTTTGACTCTGTTGCCAGCCATCCCACAAAGTTCAAGTGCCACTCATAGCAACTCCCGCTGGTTGTTATTGCTCGAGCAGCAGCCTGGGCAAAAAAGGGGGAAAAGGGGGGGTCACATCGCAACAGTGGTCAAATAACAAACAACCCATTAAAAATTTCACAATACAGTGCTGGAGACTAAAATAACTCGCAAGACAACGACAGGGCGATACAATGCAAGACCTAACATTACACAGGGCAGTACAAGGCAACATACAATCAAATAAAGAACAGCCAACCGAAGAATTGACGGTACAGTGCCATACAATGGTAGAATATATCAGAGGTCAGTCAACACAATGACAGAACAATAGAAGGCAAGACGTAACTCAATACGGGGCACTACCAGATGATACACAGTCAAAGAAACAACAACCCATTAAAGAATTCACAATACAGTGCAGTCCTAGGACAGAACGTGTAACATGACTGTCAAGACAGTGACAGAGCAATACAATGCAAGACACAACACAATACGAGGCAGTAACAAGACAATACGCAGCCATACGAAGAACAACTGATTAAAAAACCCAGAATACATTAAAGTGTAATACCAGAATAGATCAGAAGGCAGTCAAGGCTAAAATGGGGCAATATAATGCCAGACGTAACACAATACAGGGCGGTACAAGGCAGTACACAGTCAAAAAACAACCACTTAAAAAACCCACAATACAGTGTGGTACAATGCCAGAATAGATCGCATAGCAGTCAAGAGCATGATAGGGCAACACGATGCAAAACCGATACTGAGCCAGGCGGAGCAATACTATTTCAAATACACAACAATATAATATGGAACCGAATTCTTATGCTTACGATGCAAGACAGTCTCAAATGGCAGTCGAGGAAATTACTGAGCAACGTAATGCAAAAACAGCACGCTGCCCGGCAATGCAATATCAGGTACAAAACAATCCGTTCCAGAAACAACATATCGAACTGTACAACTCCACGGTCTCAGATGGCAGTCAAGACATATACAGAGCAATACCATGCAAGATGTAACACAATACAGGGCAATATGATAAAATACATAGGGTAACTTAAGAACGATGAATCAAAAAACCTGCAATACAGCGATTACAATGGCAGATGGCCTGAGACGGCAGTCGAGACGATTACGGGGCAATGCAATGCAAGACAAAACGCGATACGGGGCGGTACCCTGCAAAACCATCCCAGACGGCCATCAGGGAAATTACAGAGCGATATAATGCGAAAACAACGCCCTGCCCGACAACACAATATATGGTCACATACAAAACAATCTGTTAAAGAAACAACATACGGAACAATACCGTGCGAGATGGTTTCAGATGGCAGTTAAGGAAAATACAGAGTGATGCGATGGAAAACTGAAATAGCGCCAAACAATGCAATACAATTTCAAATACACAGCCTTCAAATACAAAACCAAATACTTAAGGATACAATGCCAGAGTGTCTCACGTGACAGTCAAAACAGCGACAGACTGAAACGATTCAAGACGTACCATGATACAGGGCAGAAAAATGCAATACGCGGTCAAAGGAAGAACAAGAGAATAAAAAAAATCCACAATACCGTGCGGTACGATAACAGAATATATCAGACGGCTGTCAAGACAATGACAAAGCCATATGCTGCAAAACCAAAACACAGCCAGGTGACACAACAGAGATTCAAATGCGCAACCATGCGAATCAAAACAAAATGTGGAAGGTTACCATGCCTGATCATCTCAGATGGCAATCAAGACAATGACTAAGGGATACGACGCAAAACCGAGATACGGGCAGCCAAAGTGATACAACTTAAAATACAGACTGATGCAATGCCAAACAAAATACAGAACTATATGATGCAATGCAGTCCGATGTGGCACTCAAGACAATTACGGGGCGCTACGATGCGAAACCGATACGGTGTCGGGCAATGCAATACTATTTTGAATACACAAGACAACACAAAACAAAAGATACATAAGCATACAATGCGAGACATTCTCAGATAGCAGTCAAGACAGTTACAGAGCAACACAACGCAAAAACAATACAGAGCCGGGCAATCCAATACAGTCAGATGCAGAACAATACATCAAAGTAACAACATGGCGAACAGTACAACATGACAGTCTCAGATGGCTGTCAAGAAAATGACCTAGCAATACAGTGCAAGACGTAACGGAATACAGGCGTTACCATGCTAGACCATCTGAGACTGCAGACGAGAACACTACAGAGCAATACGATTCCAGGCTAAACACACACAAGGCAGTGTAATGCAAGATAGTTTCACATACGTTCAGGACAATTACCGCTCCACTTACATGCCTGAAGGGGACCGCTCCTGGACAGCCTGGAGTGCCACGCTAACTTTTAAATGCCTCGCTGCTATTTCCAACCCTATCCCCTCCCCTCCCTGAGGAAGCTCCGCCACCGGTACCTCAACTTCGCTTTCTGAGAGCCGGGACTCTGGAGCCCTGCTCAACAAGAAAAAAAAGTTACCATGTATCAAATCGATTCATCGCGGAGTTGCTGGGTTTCCTCTTCATCACCTGCAAAAACAAACAAGGGAACCCCAATTTCCACAAAATGGTGCCATCAGGCACCATTGTGTCTGTCAACACTAACTTGTACTGCAATATCCCCCACATCAGATGCGCCGTACCCTTCTACTCACCTGCTCCACAGAGATTCGGGATTCAGACTTTGTGGCACTCTCTGGTTCTGGAACCTAAGACACCTAGACACACAATATTACTGTTGAGCTTACGGGAGAGATACCACCCAAAACCCTAACATGTGTGAACCTATTACCACCTCCTGCTCCCTCACCTTGCCTGCCCATCCTCCCGAGGCGTGCAACCTGAAGGATTGCAAACCGCCTGTAAAACCCAACCAGCATGGGTTGCTTAAAACTTGAAAGTTGCTCCATCTGAGGAAGATGCGATACTTCAGCCCACCCACCGCTGCTGACCTTGACTGACTCATCCCCATCCCCACATCCCATGTCATTCATTGCTTCAAGACTTCAAATTGAAAAGAACCAATACATATACTACTCAAAGCCACATCGTCTCTCTAATACCACGTGCTGACTCACCTTCTTACATTGCTCCCCTCTCCTACGCTGCCCTGCCAAGCTTGTCCCGCTGCATCTGCAAGAACATCAGCGAAATCACCCCGAGGCAGAGAGCAATAAGGTCATAATAACAAAGTCTTGCACCTTTTTACAAATACCATCTAAGGTCCAAATACAACCTTACACAAAGAAAATGACAAAAAAAGTCCGCACGATAAGCAGCCATACCCTCTTCGACATGAACTCTTCTTCACTACTGCTGTATTGCCTTTCCAACATGCCTCTGCTCTTCCCAAACAACAAAAATGCAAGAGCTATCCACACAGCCTCCTGATGGCTACCCTGAGATGACTCTCACACCTTTGCCCCGATCTACAGGGATTCATATACTACATATAGACTCTCCACACAATTCCACCCACCCTGGATGCTACGCACCCTGTCAGGGCGGCCCCGAGCCAAACACTCACAGCTACAGACAGACACTACAAAGAACGCTAAAAACAAAGTGCCTCAAAGACGAGAGAAAACTCTCAGCAAGAAGGATGACACCCGGATGGAAGTCACCGTCAGGCAAGAAGACCTGGAGACCACGGTGGTGATGTGAAGAGGCTCTATGGAAGCCCCTGAAACAAAGTTTACAACGTCATCATCTGTGACAAGGAGGGAATGTCAAGACTGATAAGATGTATACGAAGGAAGCCTGGCTTCAAGACCTAAGAACGTAACGACGCAGGGAAGAAATCCCAGTCGTGGAAGTGGGCCACCCGGAAACTTCCAAGACGCAAGACCGATACACGCTTTAAGCTTCTAATGCAAGAAGACCAGCAGTCAAATGGTGCTACACCCACAGGTCCCAGCGTTCGAGACCCTAAGGATGACGCCCGGCATGCCATGTCGTGCTCCTGGACCTTAAAGGTGACCTTCAGACCCAAAAAAGGTCTAAGACACAGAACACGTACCACATGAAAAACACAACAACATGCACAGGCTGGAACTGCCCTGCCAGGGACACACTAGCATCATGACAAACAGTAAGCAACATCTTTTACCTGCCCAAAGGACACTGTGCCCCAGGACAGCCCCCCCCTACTATGCTAACATCAAAGATCCCATTTTGCAATTGTCCACCTCCACCCCTCTACAGCGCCTGACTGTCAACTAAGCTTTCGGAGGGCCGGGCATCTGAATCCTTCCTTGATGCAGTCCACAAAAAACAGCCACCCGATACATTCCCGCTGTCACCAGGTCCCTCCTCTTCCTCTGCAAAAGGAAAAGAAAAAGTAATCCCAAAGGCAGCCACAGCACCAGCAATAAGCATCTTGAGAGGAGATACCAACCTCTTCCACACCACCCTCAGCCTCATGAACTCTGAGGCATTCTGCTTGGCTGCTCAGTGCCAATTCCAGAGTCTGACGCTGTGGCAACAGTTATTCACAGCACCTAAGATACCAAGAAACACAACATTAGCACTACGCTTCTGCCAAACCACCAGTCCCGTGCCCCAGCTCGATACTATCTGGCTCGCCTCAAATGCAAGAGCCTAGAGCACACCAGGCTCCGACGACACCCAAACCCATCTGCAAAACCTGTCCGAGAAGAAATCATGAACCCACCTCCCTTTCCTAGCCATGCCCTGAGGAGAAATAACTGGACTCCAGACGATCCAATGTGAATCAACAGAAGCCGTTTATTAAGCACAGATCATCATCTTTTATACCCTGTGTTGTAGCCATACACGCGACTCGCTTATTTCTGATTAGCTAGTTACACTGTCCACGCGCTGTCCATGCAGCTCATTCACACATCAGATTGGTTACAGGAATTCACATAGTAAACTGCTTAGTCATTAGCACAACATGTTTTCTACCTTCTCAGTTCCCGTTTTTCCCCATGTACTAATTTCATCTTCTACCACCTGTTTTGCCCTTAATCTAATCTCTCATAGTAGGGAGGCTGGCTCACATGGCCATTTTCTCTCAGATACATTCCTACAATACCCCCTTTTTCTTCTTGAGCCAGCAAGACCTTATGCATGGCATTTTCTATCATGTCAGTCACTTTGCAGAGAACACACGAGGCTACCATAATCAATAATAATATAACCAACAACAGCATGAGCCCTTGCTTTAGTAAGTCTGATAACCATCCCGTTATACCCCATGAGCTTAACCAATCATCGAAACCATTTTTGACCACGTTTAATTTGGACATGTTATCCTTCATATCCCATAACTGCTTATGAATGGATGATGAGTGGTCGGAAAGATTCATACAACACATACCTTCCAAATCTTCACATCCATGACCCTGAGCTAACAGCAAAAAATCAATAGCCGCTCGATTTTGCAATGTAGCATGCCGAATGCTATCAACATCAGTAAACAAGCTAGATATGATTTCAATTGTAAGGTTTATCTGTTTACTTGCCCAACGCCCTATCTTATTCAACATATTTAATGCCATTGCTGTTCCTAGCGAAGGAAGAACACTTAGCCCTATTCTTTGTCCGAGATTCGAAAATGTTATATGGTCATCACAGGATGGAGTGAAGGTATGAACTGTTCTCTTGGCTCTATGTTTCCTGTGTGCTCTGCTCACTGTGTCTTTGGCCGTACGCAGGCCTCTGCTTGTAGATCTGCCACATCTCCCCCTTTTTGTTAAACACCAGACCATTTATTAACAAGGTCGCCATGACTTGTTCTTCTACTCGTTGTGACGCTCTTAGCGGGTTATATACTAAACACAATTAAAAACAGAATCAAAAAGAACCCTGCTAAGGCAATAAATACCCAGATTCCTAAATTTAGCCCAGAAATCCAATTTCTTTGGATTTACCCACGAGAAATCCTTTTGTAATATTTCAAATACATTGCAGTTCATTAAATCTTGAATCTTTAGTATTTGAGCTTTTAGCTGATCATGCAAAGGACGAATATTTTGTTGCAACAACATGTCAAAAGCACCTTGGAAATGGTGTTTAATCATTTCTCAGCCATGCAGCAACGTATTCCAGGGGAGAGATGTAACACAAAGTCTTTGAGAGTTGTACTCCCAATCACAATACAGAGAAAGACGTGGTTTTAATGCATTTTGCCCATTCCCTATCCATATTGCTGCTGTTTTATACCTTACTCGTGTTAAATTTACACAATAAGATTGATTACATTCTCGTATACTTGTATTTTGAGCCGAAGCAAACATACGGATGAGAAGTACAAATCATTACAGAATTTTCTTGCTTACAACTTCTATTTGTTGCAGTATTATCTGTGGTTAGCATGCACCCCGATTTAAGGTGCTTATAATACACCTTCAGTTGTTCAGGCCATTGAACGGTTCTTACAAAATGTCGCTCTACTGCTGTGGATGACAAAGAAGACATGTTTAGAAAATTTAAAACATGAGTTGCTTTATACAATCACTCTTGAGGTGTCATATCAATCATCATAGTTACTGGTTTTGAAAAGGTATGTGGCAAAAATACCCACTCTAATGCAGTCAGGCTCTTTGCGAGTGCATCATCCCACTGTCCTATCAGGGCGTAAAGTTGAAATTCTTGTAGGAAGGTGTTCAGTGCGTCTTGCAGCAGTAGTAGACTATATCTTATCTTGCAACATGCTGTAATGTCTTCTGAGCTGTTGGGGTTGATGAACATAGAACTTAGGGGGGGCGGGGGCAGACACAGTGCTTCAGGGCATCCCCTGTATCTTCAAAGTGTGCTCATGTCTCTCTTGCCCTCGCTCAGCTCATGTCTCTCTCCCCCGAGACAGCCCCCTTATATCCTGCACTGGATTGAGTGGAGAAGTACAGACTAGAGTTGCTGCATGCATGGCCAGTGCACGCAGCAAGTCCCACCAGACCCTCCTGCACTGGATCGAGTAGAAAAGTACATGCTAGAGTCGCTGCACGCGTGGCCAGCATATGCAGCAAGTCTCACTAAACTCATGATCCAGCTTTGCCAACAGCAGCTGTCTGATACGTGACTACATTGTTGTAATCCCTTCTTGTTATCTTCTTCTGTGAAGGTCAGGTTCTCATGGATACACACATAGTTTTTAGAGCAACATATTCTACAACTCGTACAAGGGTATGATGCAAAGCGGCACCTACAACTGATCGTATAATGCTTATTAAACACGGCAAACAGCATACTAAACGTAACAGACAAATTCCTTCCACACAGGCAATGAGCATAATTTGCTTCAACCAACCCCATCCCCAAGTCGATCCAGCAAAGAGATTTCACCCAGCGGTCTCCACGAGTTGCTGGTTCGGTCGGTGCAGTTCCTGCAACTGGGCATGGATGGACTTGGAGTGGTCACTTAGATTCATACAATACAGTCCTTTAAAATCTTGACAACTATGTCTGTGAGCTGAAAACAAAAAATCAGTAGCAGTTCTGTTTTGCAGCGTCACATATCAAATACTATCTACATCTAGCAATAACTCAGAAATAGCTGAACTAGTAGCATTGTTAAACTTATCCTTGGCAGCAAGAGAGTCCTTGTTAGCAAGAATCCTCGGCAGCAAAAGAGTCCTTGTTAGCAAGATCGCATGCGGACTCTCTGTTCTTGCTGGTACTGTGCTTTGATCTTCTTCCACAACAGGCCAAGATTCTCAAGCAGCTAGATAAGGTGTCTGAGAGTCCATTAAAGACTGAATAACAATTGGTGTGATATATGTGTTTTCCTGCACAGAGGTGCGAGTCCCTTGAGTGTATTTACAATCCTCTTTGCCGATCTTCCGTTGCTTTCCCGTAGTCCACCCCCTTGCTCAAGAGACCGCTTCTGCTTGGGTTCATTTTAGTCTCGCAGGGTATAACACAGAGCAATCTACTAAGGCATGCAATAACACATACACATATAGGAAAAAAACAAAAACATATCTCTATGGTACTGCTTTGAATCAGGTGTCCTATTTCTCTTTTTCTGATGCTTTCTCATATGTATGGCATACTTTTGTGCTAACGTGGCACATTTCCCATCTAATTGTTCCTGTTTGGTTTCCTCCCCCCTCCTTTCTTCCCCCCCCCCCCCCATCACTTACGACTGACATAAAAGTCTGCCTTTGCAACAAGAGCTCAGTTTCTCGTTTTTCCTTAAGTTTCTCATTTTCCTACAGAGCATCCTATAGATTTTGGCTCAACTCCTTTTCCCAATCAACCATGATCTTATAGACAAACAACAAACCACCAGTGATACGCCCTGCACGGGCAAGTTGTTCCCGAGACCATAAACGTGTCGGCTGGTGACAACTCCCCCAATATTACAGGACTTCCATCAGTTCTACAGCCCATCCTGGTGTATCTACCTGGGGTGCGCTTGCCTTACATCTAAACATTGTGTATATACAAACTTCTTCACTTGACGGAGCGTCAGCCCTAGTTGCATACGACAACAGTACCACACTGGGCAGAACACCTGCCCAAGTTGAGTCACCTAACAACACTGCACACAACAAAAAGCAAGCAGTAGCACACATGCTGATCAGCAGGTATAAGCTGGCACCCACACACACTTACACAGCAGACATACAAAAACAGCATTTCTATCTCAGGGAGATGACTGGGAAGGGGAGGGGGCAAGGCGGGCAATGGCAGGAGCAAACAGCTCCGGCTCTGTCCTTCTCTGCTGACATTCTGCCTCCTCCATCGGCCTCAGGTGGAGCAGAGAGGATCAGCAGGGTATCGTCCCAGACCTTCGGACCTGGCCTGTTCAATCCCCCTCCCGTGGGCTGTAATGCTGCAAAAGCCCCGGCTGCCGTGGCTCGCTCCGCCTTCATATCTTGTAAGGTCGATAACACCAACCACCATGTCATTGCTAACGGTGATGCCTCTTTGTCTCCTTTACTTATCACTTCCCACAGTTTTTTCCCAACAGCCTCCCATATTTATGGTTTAAAAGCTGTCTGGGGCTCTGGTGCGAATCCGTTCTCTCTGCACCAGGTTAACAACCTTCGGAGCATACACTCATCGTATTTCACCCATCTCTTAGAGAGGATATGCAGGAGAAGTCTTAATATAGCCCCTTCTTCTTTTGTTACTTGTTGCCCCATCTCCTGCCCTGGCTGCTCACCTCTCTCTGGGTGTCCGTGGCCACATCGTCTGTTTCCTCTATTCCGGATTGCCACCCAATCTGCCTGTTCTCAGTCCAGCTGAGCCGTCCTCCAGCCAGTGGGTCTCCTTCTGGGTCTTCCGCCCCTCGTGTTCCGTTGCTCAAGCCAAGCGCCGATCGGTATCACGTCGGGGTCACCATCTGAGGAGAAATAACTGGACTCCAGACGATCCAATGTGAATCAACAGAAGCCGTTTATTAAGCACAGATCATCATCTTTTATACCCTGTGTTGTAGCCATACACGCGACTCGCTTATTTCTGATTAGCTAGTTACACTCTCCATGTGCTGTCCATGCAGTTCATTCACACATCAGATTGGTTACAGGAATTCACATAGTAAATTACTTAGTCATTAGCACAACATGTTTTCTACCTTCTCAGTTCCTGTTTTTCCCCATGTACTAATTTCATCTTCTACCACCTGTTTTGCCCTTAATCTAATCTCTCACAGTAGGGAGGCTGGCTCACATGGCCATTTTCTCTCAGATACATTCCTACATTACCCGACTTCTGCCAGAACCACGTTCTGAATAGGACCGACAGACAGAGTGCAAGCAGAGGCTTGTGCACCACCTGTAATACAGCAGCTGAGAATGAACCGATGCTCTAGGTCGCCGCTCTCCTCGGCCAAGTCTCTTCCGGTGCCCTATCTGTCATTGCTGTTGCAGCTCAGGCTGGGCATTAAACCAAGTGACAGATGCTCTCTTTTAACTTCTCTCCTGAGGAAGGAAAGAAAGAATGTGAGGGAGACTTAGGAGCTGGAAAAGAAACTGAACTCTTTCATAATGAAATGTAAAGAGAAAAGTAATACCGAGGAGAGACAACAGGAAAAAATAAAATAGGTAAAATATATACACAACCCAGTATCAAGCTCCCAGGATGCCCATCGCTTCACCGGCAGGCACGGGCAAAGTCCAAGAACGGACTTGCCAATGGATTGGAACCGGATTCTGGATCTGGTTGCATAAATGCACAGATCGGGATTGAAGGATATCAAACAGACAGCAGAGTCCTCAGACGCCAGCCATTGAAGGAAAGGTACCGACCCCTTTGATCCATCTGCTTTTATACTGAGCGTGATGATGATGGGATGCAATACCCCATCAGTCAGATTCGGGTCACCGGTCCCATCTACTCTTCACCGTGGGTGCAACCCCTCTATGCTTTTCTGCTTCCAACCCATCAACAGGGCATACATAAAAGTTAGCAGAGCTGCACTGTTACAGCAATAAGTATAAGCAAGAGCCTCTCCGCACAGCATCCCTTGGCATTAAGTGTAAATATATGCTCTTAGCAATCTGGAAGCGGATACTACCTGAAAAAGACGTCATTATCTTCAGCCTGTTCAGTTAGTTGGAAGAGACTTACCTGAAAAGTAGAATTACTGAAAGGAAAACTGCTTCTGTTGTACCTCAGTCCAGCACAGTAGCACATGGCTACGCAACCTCACTTTCACATGAAAAAAAGTAGTGCCCAATTGTATTCATGGAGCCACCGTTCAGATCTTCCCTTTAATACCTCATGCCAAGCCACCTCCGTATGGCGCTCCTCTCGGTTCCCCTGAGTCACTCTGCCCATCTCATCCTTCTGCTTCTAAAAAAAACAAATAAACAATATCAAACATTACCCTAATGCGGAGCAGTAGCTTAATTCCAAAGGTCTTGTTTCTACTTAGAAACACTGTTCAACTAGGGCCAACAGCAGCCTGCCATCAAAAAAAAAAAAAAGCCCACAAACATTACACCCCACACAAAGCAGCCTAAACATCTTTGAGATATTATCTCCTTCACTATCCATAAACAGCCTCTCTGACTTGGCTCTGCTTATGCCAACACCCACTAATGAAACACCCATGCACCCAACCTACTGAGAGCTAATCAATTCCAGATGACTACGCAACCTTTGCCTCAGTCTCAACAGATCCACATATTAACTATAGACTCTTGTCACTATTCTGCCTGCCTTGAGCTCTGCACACCTGGGCAGGGGGGTTCCGAGCCAGACACAGACACACACAATCAGAGACCAAGACTACACAGAATGCTAAAAACAACACGCCTCAAGAATGACAGAAAACTCCCAGCAAGAAGGATGACACCTGGATGGAAGTCACCATCAGGCAAGAAGACCTGGAGACCACAGTGGTGATGTGAAGAGGCTCTATGGAAGCCCCTGAAACAAAGTTTACAACGTCATCATCTGTGATAAGGAGGGACTGTCAAGACTGCTAAGATGTATGCGCAGGAAGACTGGCTTCAAGACCTAAGAATGTAATGACGTAGGGAAGAAGACCCAGTCGCAGAAGTGGGCTGTCCTGAAGCTTCCAAGACGCAAGACCGAAGCATGTTTTAAGCTTCTAACGCAAGACGACCAGCAGCCGAATGGTGCTATGCGCAGGGGTGCAAGCATTCAAGACCCTAGGGAGGGTGCCTGAGGCGCCACGCTGTGCTCCTGGAGCTTAAAAGATGACCTCGTGACCCAAGAAAGGTCTAAGACGCAGAACACGGACCACACGAACAACATGACAACTGACACAGGCTGGAACTGCCCTGCCCGGGATGTGCTAGCATCATGCTGAACAGTAAGCCACATCCTTTACCTGCCCAAACGGGACTGTGCCCCAGGACAGCCCTCACCCCTATGCTAACTTCAAAGACCCCTTTCAGCAACTGTCAACCTCATCCCCTTGGCCCCTCTCGGGCACCAGTGTCTCAACTTAGCTTGTGGATGGCCAGGGGTCAGAAACCATCCTTGACGCAATCCACAAAAAAACAGCCATCTGATATCTTCCTGCAGTCATCAGCTTCCTCCTCTTCCTCTGCAAAAGGAAAAAAAAAACATGAATCCCCAAAGCAACCACAGCATCAGCAATAAGCATCTTGAGAGGAGATGCCAACCTCTTCCACAATACCCGCATCCTCCCAAACACCATGGCCTTCCGCTCGCCTGCTCCACACTGATTCTGGAGGCCAAAGCTGCAGTGACAATTATTTATGGCACCTAAGATACCAAGAAACACAACATTACCAATACGCTTATGTGAAATTGCCAGTTCTGTGCTCATCCTCGCTACTATCGGGCTCACCTCAAATGTGAGAGGCTAGAACAGACCAGATGTCATCAACACCCAAACCCAACTGCAAAACTTGTCTAAGACAGAATCGTGAACCTGCCTCCCTTTCCCAGCCATCCCCCAGCGCCAAAACTTTAGAAACCCCTTCTCTTCTCCTGAGCCATCAAAGAAAGGACCCCACTTCTTCCTGACAGCTCCTGCCCTCCATTGGCTGGCTTAAGCCCCTGCATCAGTCATTCCTTGGGAGCTGCTCTTCCAAGGCCTGCCCTGTGTTCAGCAGTCACCTCCTATCTTGTGTATTACTACAGACTCCAGGCTCTGCTACAGATCCATGAAATCAGTGAAGCCCTGATATGATCTACCAGGGGCCTGCCACAAGCCAGAACAGCTCTAGGACCACTATGATACTCTGCATACCACTGGGGAAGACAATGAGCTGTCCCATACCCTGAAAGGCAACATGCCTTACATCCCTACCGCTTCCTCAAAGTGCTAAAATACAATGTATATACACATACAAGACATTCATCTTAACTCCCACTCAATAATCTCATAACTGGACCAATTAAGGCTAATAAAAACAATTACTAAAAGAGTGTTGTACAAAACTAGAAAAAAAACAGAATTCTATCTTCAACAATGTGAGGAATTACAGTAAGATGCACAGCACCTGGAATAACAAAAAAAAAAAGAGACTACTATTAAACCACCTAGCCACACTAAACACCCATTGCAAAACTACTGTTCTGAAAAAAAAACCACACAAGAAAAGTAACATACAAGTCCATTTTCTACTATATATAGCATTAAGCCTTACATTAGTTGAAAAGTCTTACCTCTAATTTCTTACCTATACTAGTCTTAATATTAAAAGAGAGCTACCCAAACAGCTGAAAAAGCTCCAATGCTGCACTTTACTTAACAAACCACAGATCCCTCACCCTGGAAAAGCCCAGCAACACAATGAGCTCCTGACCCAACCCTGTGGCTCATATACCCCAGGCCCCGCCCACTGCCCTTCCCACAATCCTCTGGGTAAAGGGCGGGGCCAACCCTACAGAAGCATAAAAGTGCCCAGAGGAGCAGCATGTTTTGTTATTTGCCTTAACTTTACAATGTGTGAGGTGGCAAAGGAAGAGAGTGACCTTTACTAGAAGAAGAGATACCTGCCGTTTTACTACAACTTTATCTATTACATCAACAACATGACCAGGTAGGCAATTAGATTGGTTTTTTTGTGGAACATAGATAGAAAAAAAACCACCACAATTTATGTACTGGAGTATCATTTAAAAAAAAATCCCAACATACTACTATGGGCTTATTCTTTGTTTCTAGTAAGACCATGTGCGTTACTGAGCTTCTGCCAGAACTGTATTCTGGATGGGACTGAATGACAAAACAGAATCAGATTCTATGAGAAAACATTCTCAACAATATCTTGCTCTACAAAATAAGTTATTTACTCTAAATTAGAAGCAATTTTGAGTCATATTGATTATCTCTTTTTGACTTATTTACTCAATAGTGCTACTTCAGTCACAAAAGACAGAAAGCAACAAAAAAGCATGGAAATATAAGTAATGTACCTGAAACTGCATAAAGTACATTAATTAACATCTAAGTAGCTAGAACAAAAATAAGTTGTAAAAGGCAACAAAAATAATCATGGCAGACATATTGATAAAAGTAGATAAAGGCTAAGAAAAGATCTGAGCCTATGACAGACATTGTTAGGGTACCAGATACAAAATAGAAACATAATATAATGCAGAAACCAAACAGACTGCTCTAGAGCACAGAGATGATTTTGGAAAAGGCTCTGGCAGAATGAGAGGCCTTGTCAGAGAGATTAGAGAGGTCCCGAAGGGGCCAGAGAAACCAAAGATGTCTTGGGATATGATGAGCTCAAAAGGGAATCGAGCAAAATATGGTTGCCCTCGGAATGGACTGCAAGTGCACCAAAAAGATGAGAGAACCAAAAGACTGATGGGGTTAATGGTTGCAGACTCTGGAAAGGTTCTGAGGGAAAAAGAGGGGTTCAAAGTGCCCTCTGGGACTAAAATAGGGCTCTGGGGCATAGGGGATATCTCATGAGAGCTCGGCGATGGGAGTGGGAGAGTACCAGTAAGCCTCAGAGATAACAAGGCAGAACTCTGAAGGGGATTTTGACAAAGTACAGATGATGTTAGGGGGCTGGGGACAGAATGAAGGCATCCTAAACAGCAAAGAGGAAGTTAAGGGCACTTTGAAGAGCGCAAAAAAAAAAAACCAAAATCAAAAGGGAGTTGAAGTGCTGGCAGTGCTGTGGGGTATGAGAAAGGACTCGGAGGACACAGCTTTAGAAAGCAGGGGCATTATGAGGGGGCAGGGTAGGAAAAGAAGGCTCAGAGACGCAGCGAGGGCTTAGGAGTCTTGGGAGGGGGTCTGGGCAAACTACATGAATGAATGAGAGAGGAACTGAACGGAGATGCCCTCGATGGCAGAGAGAAACATGACGGGGCGCCATGTAGCAAAGAAAGACGAGAGGCTCTGATGGAACAAGAGACATAGGGAGGTAAAATGCTAGGAGAGGCTGTGGAGTTTGAGGAAGGTCTTGGGAAGCTTCGTGAGGGTGGAGAGGCGTCGAGCAGGGCGGGTAGACAAAAGAAGGCTGGGGAGGACAAGGACGAACTCGGATGATCATCTGAGGGGAGTATGGATGTTCCCATGTGGCCGGGGACTGAACATAGGAATCCTAGGTAGCATAGAGGAACAAATGACAGCTCTACGACTCAAAGATGGACCCACCTAAAATGCTACGAGATGGATGTGAAGGGCCAGGAAACTCCTGGGGGGCATCGTGACCAGGAGAAGAAAAGTCCCGATGGAGCCAGAGAGACAGAAAAATGATAGGAAGCATGATGATTAAATCCAGGGGGAATCTGAACTGAGTAAATGTTGCCTTGGAGGCCAGGGAACTAATAGAGGCAGGGCGAGAAGAAGACAGAAGAATGGGGCTGGGTGTTGAAGAAGAGCCTGGGAAGACCCTCCTGACGAGCAGTGACGTTCAGACTGGACTCCCTTGCTTTCTAAACTCCTTCTCGGAGAGGAGTCTGGGTGCGGCTGGATCCAGTCTTAGCCTCCAACTGTAAAGGACAATTCGGACCTGGGTTCTGTCACAGAGTCGGTTTAATACAGCTTGAGCTGGATACCTCGGAAGAGGGACCCCCTCAATACTTTTCCTGTGCTTTGTAAAGCCTCAAAATCTATGACATAAGCAGTTTGTGCCCCTGTTCACATGACAAGCGTGTGTCTCATCTCTGATAAAATTGTTCAGCCATTACGTGTCCTCTTTGATGACTGGAGTTTTGGTGCAAATGCTTTTACCTTCTGACCTGGTTTTGTGACCTCTTTGTCACATCTGCACCTGTATTTTATCCTCCTTCTGCTGACTTGGGATAGAATGGTCCCTTTTTTCATTTCCAAGAATTAGAGTTCCCTTTCCTTTGATCATAACGGTCACCGTAGTTCATAATGTTAAGCATATAATCTTCCTTGATGTTACTTATACAATTTCATTGTGTTAGTTAAGTTACAATGTATCAAAGTAAAACAAAACTACTATCCATCCTTCTAGGACTAAGAAGGAGTTCAGCCAAAGTTTGCTATGTTGCTGGGTTACATCTTGCAGGTAAGGCTTCGCCAGTCTAGGTGCTTATGCTAAGCAAAACTTCAGTGTCGGACACCGGCTCACAGATACGGAGTCGGGAAGCCTTCTGAGGGAAGGAGAGGGGTGTGCGAGGTCCACGACAAAGATGAAGATGTACTGAGGGCAACCCTGAAGGCATCTATAGCGGTTGTGACACCATGAGAGGGGTCCTGAATGGGCCAGAGAGACCAAAGAAGGTACAGGGACATGAGGAGGAAGTCCGGGGGGGATTGCAACGGAGTACAGATGTCCTCAGGAGGCCGGGGACCAAATGGAAGCATCCTAGGTGGTGCAGAGGATGATAGGAGGGCTCTGAGGCACAAACAAACCTGAGGACGGGTTTCTGAGGGAAAGAGCTCAGACATAATTTTGTAAGTAACAGGGATTAAGAAAATAAGGAAAAAAATTAAAAAATAGAAACAGTGAACTCAAAAACCAGAATGTGCTAAGGAAAGACAAGAAATAATTAAAACTGAAGACGGCAAAGGAGATAAATGTAGACAGAAAATCTTAAGAGCATCCATGATTAAAGAAGCAAGGAAACAAATTACAAAATAACAATGGCAAACTAAATCGGAGATGTAGAAGGAAAAATTAAAAAGCAACAGCACTAAGGAAAGACAATAAGTAATTTTAAAATGACAGCAAAGGGAACAAAAGTAGGCATAGTAAGAACAGTTAAAAAGTGCTAGCTGGTAGGGTAAATAAAGAGAAATATTACAAAATAGGGATGGTGAACAAAAACAGATGTAGAAAGAAATTTTTAAATGCGATGGCAGTAAGAAAAGACAAGAAATAATTAAAAGAAAAGATAAGCAATAAAGATAAACAGGATAAAAGTAAGGAATTTAAGAAGTGATGGGGATTGGGGAAACAAAAGGAAATAACTAGGAAACATGGAATGCAAAGTGTAATGGAGATGTAGAAAGAAAATTCTAAAAAGGCTCTGCATTAATGAAATAAAAAATTAAAAATATACACAGTGAATGAGATAAAAGTGGACAGAAAGAACCTTTTAAAAGCAAGAGCGGTTATAGAAAGAAAGGGAAAAAAAGAAAAAAACATAGGGACAGCAAACTAAAAAATGTTTACAGGCAACGAAGTACAAAACCAATGCAGAACAAAGAAAAATCGGTATTGGCAGGTTCATAAAAGTAGACAGAGAATTTTTAAAGTGAGGTGGTAAGAGAAAGACAGGAAAAATTCAAAGGTGAGGATGGCAAACTGGATAAAAGTTGACATAGTAAGAAAATTTAAAAACCAAACAGATCAAGAAAAGAGGGAGAAAAAAATAGGGTCAGCAACCTGAATAAATAAAGACAATGAAACAAAATTTTAAAAGTAACAAAGTAGAGGACAGGCAAAAAGAATTAAAAAACACAGACAGGGACCTGGGTAAGTGGAGACACAGAAAGAAAATTTGGAAAGCAACGGGGCACTGGCCATACAGGTAGTTAGAAAGTTAAATAGCAGGAGATAGAGTTGGACCAACAGCCCCAGACAGAGGACAGTGGAAGAGGGATGGGGGGGTGGAGCAGAGGGAGTCACTGGAAATAGAGATGGGTCACTGGGTAGAGGGAGACCTACAAATGCAATTTTCACAAGCAATAGTGAAGGCGGCAGTGTGGGAAGAATGAAATAATAGCAGATAGGGAGCTGGGAAGGCAGAGGCACAGAAAGGAAATGGAGAAGGGGACGGAGTACAGGGTGGCATTGGCAGAAGAGCAAAAACTTTTGGGGAGCCAGAGTCTAGGACAGGCAAGGACACGGGCAGAGATCACAAGAAGCATGGCAGGGAAGGGCCTGGACACACATGAGAGGGCGTGTGACTCACCACAGCTCCTGGCGCAGGTGGGAGACTTTATGGCCCAGAGGCTTCTCTCTCTGCCCCTTGCTCCTCGGTGGTGCTGGCAGCCTGACCCTTGCCTGCCTAGGAGTGGGTGGTGGGTGCCTCGATGCTCTTCTCCCATGAGGCATCCCAGAGGCACGGTGGCTCACACATGCAGACGACAGGCAGCGAGCTCCTGGCACTCTGTGCTGGTGGTGCGCTCCGTGGGGGATGGCTGGGAGAGATCCTTCCTTGCCGTGGGAACCGTCTGTGCCTTGCTGGAGGCACATGCCTGTGGAACCCCCTTTGTGTCACTCTTCAGCCAGCTCCAGCAGGCAGCTGTGGCCAGGCAGGCCCCTCGGCACAGCAGAGCCAGCTGTGACCTCAGCCTCACTGGCTGAACCTGAGCCTGGCCCAGCCCAGCCCATCCTCCCCTCATGGGTCTCACCTGGGCTGCCTCAGCCCCAGCTGGAGCCCACTGGGAAGAGGGGCCATTGCCAAAGCCCCACAGCACATCACCCCCTCCCCTGAGCCTGTCCCCAGCAATGAGCTCTGCACCCTGGGGGCAGCAAGTGCCTCCAGGGGCGCAGAGGAGGCAGGAAGTGTTTATTCCTTAATGTGCCCAAGAAATCCCGGCAGTGAGTTGGCTACAAGGCTCAATGCCCAAAGGCGGCAGGACAGAGGGACAAAAGGGAAGAAAAAAGCAAAAAAACCACGAGAGATAGAGAAATAAATGAGACAGACAGGGAGCAGGGGAGAGAGGTGGAAGTAACCAGCGGGATAAGAAGAGACAACACACAGGAGCAGGGGAAAAGAAATATGATCAAGAAATACAAAATAGAAACAGTCACCCTGGCAGAAGTACACATTGAAAGAAAATTTTGAGAAGCGACAGGGTACAAGAAACATAAGCAAAACAATGACAGGCAGATGCAGAAAAAAAAATGAAAAAAGTTACAGTGTGCTGAAAATAGAGGGGAGAATTGGGAATTATAGGCAGGGAGATGGCTAGGAGGAGATATAGACACAAAATTTTGAAAGGCATAGGATATGAGAATCCTACCAAAGACTTAAGAGATAGGCATGCAGAAGTGCATAGAAAGAGACAGAGGAAGAGAATTATGAAAAGCGACAGGGTACAAGAACATGGGAAAGAAATTAAAATTAATTTGGGGAGACAGAGAGAGGGAAAAGTAGCAAGAAAATTTTAGAAGCAAACTGGGTTCAACAAACCTAAGCAAGAATTTAAGAGAAAGGGATGGAAAGAGAGAAATAAAGTTTCAAAAGAGATTGGGTAAAAGAAACATAGTCAAGTATTAAAAGACAAGGACACAAAGCTTAATAGAAGTAATCTGTGGTGGATTGACCTTGGCTGGCCCCTGGGTACCCACCCAGCCTCTCTATCATTGCCCTTCCTCAACGAGACAAGGGGAGAAGTTAAAATGAAAAAGCTTGTAGGTTGAGACAAGGACCAAGAGATCGCTCATAGTCACAAAACCAACAGACTCAACTTGGGGAAATTCACTTATTGTCAATCAAATAAGAAATAAGAACAAATTTAAAAAAAACACCTTCCCACCACCCCTCTCTTTTTCTGGTATCATCTTCACTCACGACTTCTCTACATCGTACCCCCAGACAATGGAGGTGTCAGGGAGTCAGGATTGTCTCTGCTGCTCCTTCCTCCTCGCACTCTTTTTCCGCTCCAACAGCGGGGCCGCCACGTGTTGCAGGGACTCTCTGCTCCACTCCTGGCCAGTGTTGCTGATGGGCTCAGCTTTGACCAGCAGCAGGTCCCTCTCTGAGCTGGCTGTGCCCAACATGGGGGGAGCTTCTGGTGTCTTCTCACAGAACCCACCCCTGCCCCCCACAACTCAGCCAACAAAACCTTGTCACTTAAACCCAATGCAACAGCAATCTACTACAGGGCAGAGAAGGGGGGGCGGTGAAAAAACAGGGAAGGGGAGCCACAGGGGAAAGAAAACAGCTATGGGCTACGGATCAGACAGGAGGAAGCAACAGGGAGCGAGACAGAGAGAACCATGAAGGCAAAAATTGGCTATGGGACAATAACATCCTTTATATAATATAGTAGATACAGGTTTTTATTTTGAACTCCTTTTTATATACATACACTCATATTTTTCAATATGTATAAAAATGAGAAATTGTTCTTTATTTCAATGCCTCATACCCATATATACAGGTTTTATTGTTTTTTTAAACACACATTCCCCACATGAATTTTCAGGCATTTTTTGGGCTGTGAACTGCCTCTTTTAGGAGGAATCCCATATGACATGCGCACACCCTCAGAAAGGTCTCGTTTTGCCTTAGAAATACCATCTGGAGTACAATTACAGCCTGACATTAAAAAAAAAAACCACACACAACATACAAACACTACACCCCACACAAAGCAGCCTTAACATCTTCGAGATGCAGTTTGCTTCACTACTGCCGAACAGCCCCTCCCACATAGCTCTGCTCATCCCAAAACAACCCCATTAATTAAAGAGCTGCCCACACCTGCTGATGGCTACTTGATGGGAGTTGACTGTACCACCTTTGCCTCAACAGTCTAGGTAGATCAAACTAACCATAGACTCCTATTGATGTTCCACCTACCCCAGAGTTTACGTGACCGGGCAGAGCAGCTCCGAGCCAAACACACACAAGCACAGACCGACATTACACAGAACACTACAAACAATGCACCTCACAAATGAGGGAAAACTCTCAGCAAGAAGGATGACACCAACATAAGCGACTGTTGGGCAAGAAGACCTGCAAGACCACAATGGTGACACGAGAAGGCTCTAGGGAAACCCCAAGAAATGAGTACAATGTAATGGTCCAGGACAAGAAGTGACTCAAACTGAGATGTATGTGCAGGAAGCCTGGCTTCAAGACCTAAGAACTTAAGGATGCAGGGAAGAAGTCCCAGTCACTGAAAATGGATGGCTAGAGAACAGAGCTGCTCATGCAGCCAGGAACAATGCTGCAGTTGAGGACCACCCAGAAACTTCCGAGATGCAAGGCCGATCCACTGTTTAAGCTTATAATGCAAGAAAAGTGGGGCCTGACTGGGGCAGTGCCAATGAGTTCTGGCATTCAAGACTCTTGGGATGGTGTCTGAAGTACAGGCTGTGCTCCTCAAGTGTAAAGAGAGCATGGAGACCCAAGGAAGGTTTAGGACACAGAAGACAGACCACACAAACAACACAACAGATGCAGGCTGGAACCACCCTGCCCGGCTCATGCTAGCATTGTGCTGAAGACTAACCCGCTCCCTTTACCTGCTCAAAGGGGATGGCTCCAGGACAGCCCTCTGCCCTTCTCTAACTTTAAGAGGCCTCCCTGCAAATCACAAACTTCTCCCTTTCCAGCCCCTCCCCAGCCCTGGCCACTCAACTTAGCTTTCAGAGGGCTGGAGGTCTTAAATCTGATGTCGACAGAAAAAAAAAAAAAAACCAGCACATCGACTATCTGGGACATTCCTGTAGTCACCAGGTTCATCATCATCATCATCTACAATTAAAGAAAACCAAACAGTGACAGCAAGAAGTTTCAGAGAGGCCACCGCCAACCTCTTCCACAATTTCCCCTTCCTCAAAAGCACAATGGGATTCCACTCAGCTGCTCCTTCCAGAGTCAAATGCTGTGGCCATCATTGCTTGAGATACCAAGAAACAAAATTACTGTTGCACATGTGAGAAATCACCAGCCACAAGCTCCTCCTCACTGCTGCCTCGGCTCACCTCTAATGCTCACCCACTTCCAAAGATGGCTCACAGGGCACCTGCAAAACCAGAAGATAAATAATTAACCAGGTTGCCGTATAATACTTCACTATTAAGACACCGATGTGGCCCACAACCGCCTCACCTTCTCAGCACGCTCATCAGCATGTGGCTTAGTCCCTCTGAGCCTGCATCCTGCACCTGAAAAAAAAAAGCCAACCAAAAGACATATGCTGACATACTGCCCGACACCACAGCCTGCCTACAGCCATTCCTGTCTCCTACTCCTTTACCCTGGCCTCTCGCTCACCTGCCCTCCATGGTTTTGGGCTGCTGCTTTGAGGCTTACAAACTACCTGTAAAACAGACACAAAGGACACTAAAAACTTCACCCACAATATAACATCTGAGAAGAATTGCTGCTTCAGCCCACTATTCATTGACCACCTTGCCCGAGAGTCACATCCGGTGCCAATATCCTGCTTTACTCATCACTTCATACCTTCAAAATGAAAAAAAAAACCAACCCACACCCCACCACCAAGCCATAATATAATGATATAGCCACCAGTCACATCTTCCCTCCAGCACCGTGAACTGACCCACCTTCTTACAGGGTCCCGCTTGCCTTCTCCATGACTCTTTGGTGCACATCTTGTCCCTCTGCATCTGAAAAAATTAGTAAACAAGTCACCCAGATGCTGATCAGTAGCTGAACAATTCCAGGGGTCTTGTTTCCATTTAGGAATATCATCTAGGCTCCAACTACAACCTGCCATTAAAAAAAAATTGGACCCAACATTAATCCCCACACATACAAGCCTTAACACCTTCAATCTGCTTCACTACTGCCAAACAGTAGTGAAGCAGGAGGCTCCCAGGAGGCTCCAATCATCCCCATAACACACTATGGAAATGACACTCCCTGCCAATGGCTGCTTGATCCCAGATGACTGTACAACCTTTGGCTAAACAGTCTTGGCAGATCAACATATTACCCATAGACTCTTATTGCTGTTCCACCTACCCCTGACTCTACACCCCCAGGCAGGGCAGCTCCACGCCAAACACACCCACGTGCAGCCCAACACCACACAGCACTATAGACAACAACGTGACTCCAAGATGAGAGAAAACTCTCCACAAGAAGAATGACTTTCAGACAAGAGATGCTGTTGGGCAAGAAGACCAATGGCCACAGCACGGACGTGAGGAGGCTCTGTGGCAAAGTCATAAAAATCATAAAAGAGTCAAATGTAACAGCCCATTCTAAGAAGTTCCTGTCAAAATGGAGATGACATATGTGCAGGAAGCCTGGCTTCAAGACCTGAGAATGTAAGGATGCAGGGAAGAAATCCCAGTTCATAAAAGCAGATGGCTAGAGCTGCTATAGCTCAGAGAACAGAGCTGCTCATGCAGCCACGAACGATGCTGCAAAAGAGGACCATCTAGAAACTTCCAAGAGGCAAGTCCGATCTGCACTTTAAAATTGTTATGCAAGAAGTGCCCATTGGGCACTCTGCCAATTAGCACAGGCATTCGAGACTCTACAGGGGCTGCCCAAGGCACATGCTGTGCCCCTTGAGTGCAAAGAGAAACGAGGATTTCAAAACCTAAGGAAAGTCCAAGACACAGAAGACAGAGCACACAAACTACACAACAACAGACACAGGCCAGAACTGCCCTGCCCAGCACACGCTAGCTTTGTGCTGAAGAGTAATCCACTCCCTTTACCTACTCAGAGGACACTCCTTCTGGATAGCCTTCTGCTGTACCCTGACTTGAAAACTCCTCCCTGAAACTGTCAACCTTGGCCCCCCTCCAGCGCCTGTGCCTCTACTTAGCTTTCAGACAGCCAGGGGTCGGAATTCATCCTTGACAAAGAACCCACAACAAACAGCTAACTGATGTGTTCCTGCAGTCACCAGGTTCCTCTTCAACTGTAAAACAAAAAGAAACCATGGCTCCAGCAGTGACCACCCTGATAGTAGAGGCCAAGCTCTTCTACAGCACCCTCATCCTCAGAGGTGCCATGGCAATCTGCTCACCTGTTTCACGCCGATTCTAGAGTCAGAGGCTGCAGCAGCAATTACTTATGACACCTAAGATACCAACAAACACAAAGTTACCATTGCATTTCTGTGAAATCACCAGTCCCATGCTCCTCCTCAATACTATCCAGCTCACCTCAAATGGAAGGGACTAGAACAGACCAGACCCTCTTGACACCCAAATCCAAATGCAAAACCCATATGATAAAGACTGATGAACCTGCCTCCATTTCTTAGCCAAGCCCCAGCACCAAAACTTTTAGAAACCTCTTCTCCTCAACTGTCAGGGAAGGACCCCCACTTCTTCTTGACAGCTCCCATTCTATATTTGTGACCCTGAAACCCCTGTGTCAGCCACTCCTCAGGAGCTGCTCTTCTGAGCCATGCCCTGTGTTCAGCAGGCACCTCCTATCTTCTGTCTTCCCACGGACTCTGGGCTCTGCTATAGACCCACAAAATAAGTAATGCCCTGACACAATCTACGAGGGGCCTGCTGCAAGCTGCAAAAACTCTAGGGACACCACGTCACTCTTTGGGCAATGGGGAAAGGTGATGAGTCATGCCATACCCTGAATGACACTATGCCTTACATCCCTGCTGCTTTCTTGAGAAGTGCTAAAGTACAATATGCAGATGCATACAAAATGCTCACCTTAACCCCTACAATATAATCTCATCATCAACCCAATTAAGAGAAACAAGATCAGTAACTCACACAGCATACTGCAAAACCGGTGGAAAAAATCTCTGGCCCATCTTCAATAAAGTTAGGAATTCTAGGAAAATGCAGCCCTCCTAGAATACAGGAAAGCACACTATTAAACCATCTGGGCATCCCCTAAACACTCATCACAAAGTTACTGACCTGAAAAAAAGGAAACAAAAAAGCTGCATACCAGTCAACTTTCTACTATACAGGTGGCAGGATGTGTACTGGTCCTGAAGGTCTTAGCTCAGCCTTCTTACCTCTGCCTCCCTAAATACCAAAACATGCCTGCCCCAAAGCTGCAGCCAAGTGAAGGACCAGCAGAGCACCAACCCCAGAGGAGCCCAGCAGCAGAACAAGCTCCTGAGCCGAGCCTGTGGCTCATATACCCCGGGCCCCGCCCACTGCCATTGGGCCCCGCCCACCGCCCTTCCCACAATCCCCTGGAGAAAGGGGCGGGGACAAACCCCCCCCCCCCCCCCCCCCCCCCCCCCCGAAGACAAAGAGGTG